>NW_015168109.1:94671-99050 GCF_001447785.1 Gekko japonicus
AATGCATCTGAGGAAGAACATAGCAAAACATGATTCATTGCGAGTCCACATACAACCCCCTGCCCCCAATCCCAGAAGGACTGTAGGACAGACACGTGATCAAACCATCTGGATCAGAAGGTGTTACTAATTGAGTTGGGGAGTGGGATCTGGAAATGAAATCAATGTTGTCATTTTGAACATTTTCCCTCTGAAATTTCATTAAAAAAAAATCACTGAGTGCTAAAGGGCTGCTTCCAATATTATTTAAGACCTACATTGACAGCACCTCAGAGAGACATACATACAACTCTTTTACTGCAGAAATTCCCATTTGGCACCCTGGCTGCTGGCATTTCAGCTATTAGCATTTTGATAAACACACGTCTTTTCAGTAAAACACTTGCATGGTAACTTAAAGAAAACTACATAAATAAACTTTCATAAGCGACTTCCGCAAGTACTTTAAGAGCCAGATTGAACATTATGATAAATATTCATTGGGTGCTAAAGAGGGCCAATATGCATCTTGTTCTCCATTCCACCTCCACTGTAACAAATGAGATTTACTTTCTGCTGGGACATCACAGTTTTCTGCATTTTCCTGATCCTACTCACATCCCTGATAGTGGGGAAATGACAATGCCATGACACAAGATCATTTGTATGAGCGGTTGTAGAAAGAGAACCAGATTTTTGGTGGCTGTTTTTATTAAGACTGGCATGCTTTTCTGTAACATCTAGTTTGGCTCTAAAATATGGGATTTGCATGTTGAAAGAGCTTACATCAGGCACAATCCTCAGTTGAAATATGTTCATTTTCAGAGAAATTGCTTTCAGTATCTGGGCAATTTTTCAAAGATCATACCACAGAGCCTTTCCTGTATCTAGTCAAAATTAGCTTTGCTCACCTCCTGTGCAAGTGCTGTAAATGCCTTAGATAATTTGTCTTCTTAAATTTAATTATTCATCATTGGTATTATTAGTTTTTGCACTAAGCCATTCAACAATAATAGGAAAAGCCCCAAGTGTCCCCTTTTAAATATAAGCATTGCAAAAAAAGAAAAAGGGGAGGGGGGAGAAAAGAACTTTCTGAAAAGTATGGCACCTGCTGGGTGATGAGGTTTCTCAAAAACTTTTAAAATGTATCTGTCGTGAATACTTACCTCCGGGGCAGAAGCCTTTCAAGTTGTCCAGATCATTAAAGTCTCCTAGACGGGGGTGGAATGTACTGATTTCCATTTTGTTCACAATTTGCTGTGGGTGGGAGACGGGCGTCCCTGTGGTTACAAAGATGATGTACTGAAAAATAGCATATCTCATAATACCTGGATCTGAGTCAGAAGGTTGGCAGGAGTCTGGGAATTCAGCTCAACTGAATGGTTGTTAAAAGAGATGGTCTAGAGGCTACTGAGGCTTGTTTCACACATTATGTTTGTTTGTTTGTTTGATTGATTGATTTATATCCGACCCTCTCTGCAAGTGGGCTCAGGACAGGTAACAACAAGAGATTTTACAGAACCATTAAAAACAGATTATACTTAAAATCATTTAAAAGATGACAAAACCATACATTAATTTATAAGGTTCCAGCAATACTAATAGATGGCAAAGCAAAGAGTCACAATAGAAGAGATAGTAACATCTCTTTACATGGGCAAATGTAATAGGGCAAGTTTCAGCAAGGGAGGCTAGATTGGGTCCGCCGTCTTAACCAAAAGCCAGGCGAAACTGTAATAAGTCTTGCAGGGTCCTGACTTCAAGCAAGAGCATGTTCCACCAGGCAGGGGCCAGTGCAGAAAAGGCCCTGGCCCTGGTTGAGGCCAAGCAGCTGTCCTTTGGGCTGGGGACAGCCAGCAAATGTTGGTCAGCAGAGTGCAAGACTCTTCAAGGGACATATGGGGAGAGGCGGTCCCTTAGATACACTGGTTCCAGGCTGCATAGGGTTAATACCATCACCTTGAAGTGGATCTGGTACTCAATTGGCAGCCAGTGCAATTGGCGTAGCAGTGGCTGGATGTGCGCCTGCACAGATGTTGCAATCAGCAGGAGTACTGGAGTTTCTGGATCAGATTCTTCTTTTTTTTGAAATTGTTTTTATTATTTTAAACAAACAAACAAACATACATGAGAGTAGTAATAATACCATTGTATCTCTTAAATCACCTCATACATATATATCGAAATGCCAATTTTCCCACCATATGGTCATCTAATATTTTTGCAAATCTATACTTTGCAATCAAGATTTTTAACGATCCTATTCTATAAATCTAGCTATGAATATATGTTAAGATTACATAATCACAACCGTCTATAATTTTTGCAATTCAATTAATATGACAAATTCCCTTTTGTTTAAAAATTCTACAATAGTCTTCTATAAACAAAACTTATCTATTAACTAAATTTATACCATTCTCCAGATTCATAATCACACACTTTTCTCATTCTAATTATACTAATTATTTTGACGTCAAACTGCATTCTTAATATCAACCGTATTTTCTTTTTTTTTTAAAGTTTATTTATTCGGTTTTCAGAATAATATATACTTATAACATTTCTTTTGGATATAAACAACATCAAAAATATACACATAAGCTAGAAATACTTTTTTAAAACAACAACAACCCACGCGCATATGTAAAGATACATTTTTAAAAATATAATCCAATAATTCTAATTTGAGTACCAGGATCAAGTATTAGCACATTAATGCATAAATCTTTAGTTTACTTATTTGTTCATGTTAGTTTTTACATTTTGCCACATCCATAACACATTGTCAAATCATAACACATTGTCAAATATAACCATCCAAAGCCAAAACATGTCCTTTGAGGACTAGGTTCTAACATAGCACAGATACTCAAATTAACCATAAAATACCAAACCAATAAGCAATATTTAAGTACAAGGATCAAGCATTAGCAAATTAATACATAAGTCTTTAATTTTCTTGTTTGTTCATGTTAGTTTTTACCATTTGCCACCTCCCTTCTAAGAATAATTATGAGACACTGTCAAGTATAACCATCTAAAGCCAACACATGTCCTTTCAGGGTTAAGTTCTAACAAAGCACACATACTCCGATTAACCATAAGGTACCTGTTTCCAATATAAGTATAAATTATCAATTTAATTTTTATAACTTTTAGATTTTTCAATTATTTATTTATTTATTTATTTTAACATTTTGAATTTACTACTATATTTGCATCCAAACATTCTATACTAAACTCTTATACCATTACAAAATCAATTTTAATTGGTCTTACTTTTCAGAATGGTATCAGATTAATATCCACACTTTCTTTACCAAGTTTTCCTATCTTTAATCACTGCAAAACCAATACAGTACCCTCTTAACACCCCACTATATCCTTCCCAAGCTGTTCCTTTTTCTTCTCAACCAATCAAACATCCATAAAGTATTGTCTCCTTAAAGGGGAGCCCCTTTAAGTGCAGGGAGCTGAAGCCCCTGCATGCCTACACACCCGATCTCCGTGTGGAGATGGGGTGGGGGGCTTTCCCGCCAGCTCCCTACACTTAAAGGGAGCCCCTTTTAGTGCAGAACGTTGAGGCCCCTGCATGCCTGATCTCCGCGCAGAGACCAGACGTTGGGGGGGCTTTCCTGCTGGCTCTCTGCACATAAAGGGGTTCCCTTTAAGTGCAGGGAGCCAAGGCCCCTGCACGTTCAATCTCCATGCAGAGATCAGGTGTGCGGGGCACTTCCCCCCTGCAGCCACCCCTCTCCCTCCTCTTTTTCAAGGGGGGGGTGGGTGGGTAGGCCTTGATCAGGGAGGGGTTCCCTTTAAGTGCAGGGAGCCAAGGCCCCTGCACGTTCAATCTCCATGCAGAGATCAGGTGTGCGGGGCACTTCCCCCCTGCAGCCACCCCTCTCCCTCCTCTTTTTCAAGGGGTGGGTGGGTGGGTAGGCCTTGATCAGGGGTGGAGGGTGGGAGAGCCTACCTCCATCCCGATCTCTTTGCCCTCTTTCTTTCCTCTTTCCTCCTTCTTTAGATATAGGGAAATTTGTTTGGTTATATCTTGTCTGAATACATTGGTATTTTTCAGATATATTTGGGTAGTTGGATAATATTCAGGATTCTCAGCTATACTAATATCCAGGTCCTGAATATTTCCGGAAATATTTGAAGATCCTAACCTTAATTTTTCTCCCTTTAACAGGTTTCCCAGGAAGTGGGGGTGGGAGGCATTTCTCCAAGGGAAGTGGGTTTACATATTAGGGAGAACACTAGAACTGTCTGCTCAATCGCAATTATTTTCTCATAGCCTATAGCTTTCTGACCATGGGCCTGGCTGCACGGTGAGAGGTTTTTTTTGTAGTACTTTGGTTTAGTAGCTCTGATTTGTTGGTGCCTTGGATTAATTC
>NW_015168109.1:99492-127818 GCF_001447785.1 Gekko japonicus
AATTAGTTTGCTTTGGAGCCCTCCTTCCTGAGCTAAAACAAAAATCTGTGAGCCGGAAGCTAAAAAACTGTGAGCTAGCTCACACTCAGCTTAGAGGGAAGACTGGTCCAGAGTGGGATCAGCATTTGTGATGTTGCTTCCCCTTCCTTGCCCTGCCACACTTATTGTTCCTTCGTTCCTTCCTTCCTTCCTTCCTTCCTTCCTTCCTTCCTTCCCTCCTTCCTTCCTTCCTTCCTTCCTTCCATCCATCTATCCATCCATCCATGAGAAATTCGTTTCCCTCCCCCCCCTCTCTCTCTCTGTGTCTCTCTTTCTCTCTTTCTCTCTTTCTTTCTTTCTTTCTTCCTTCCTTCCTTCCTTCCTTCCTTCCTTCCTTCCTTCCTTCCTTCCTTCGCAGATCTGCACATCCCCCCCCCCCTTGGCTAGCAGTCCAAAACAGTCCAGGGGCACCTTTAAGACCAAGGTTTTTTAGCTCTCCTTCCTCTGTGAGGGCAGATCTGCATTGTCAGGGTGTAGCCTAATATGGTAATGAGTTTCTGTTGTTGGGTGTGGCCTATTATGCTAATAGGCTTTTTCTACAAAAAGAGCCCTGTATCACCATCTATATTCAAATTTTAGGGTAGTTAAGGATTTCATAGACTCTGTTCCATCTTCTCTCTGGAATATTTTTCCCTTTATCACTTTGAGGATTCCAGAGTTTTGCAGACTTTATGTAGATCTGTTATTCTCAGTGTAGGTTAAATCAAGTTAAATGTAGTGCTGTTCTGTGTCTTGTCCAGTTTGTTGTAGGGGCTCCTCTCTGTAAGTTAAATCAGCTTGATTGCAGTGTTGTTCTAAATTTTGCCCATTTTGGTATTTAAGTTCCTTTTCTCAGTATTTTAGATCCACTTCTATGTTGTTCTGCTTCTTGTGCTGTTTGATGATGGGATTCTTTTTTGTTGCTTGTAATCTGGTTTGATGTAACACCTTTTTTGACAAATATTGGCTCAAACGCCTCATTGACACCCTGGTTAACTGCATCAAAAATTAAAGTCTGAAGCTCCTCCCATGACAACTGCAGCAGTCTGGTTTCCATAGAACTGTCTATGCATGTGTCATGTGGTATTTTTTTTTTCTGTATGTCCTGGTCACCCATTTTAATGCAATAGCAAAAATCCCAGTTCAGCCCAACAACACTCAAAAGCTATGCAGATTATTTCCCCATAGAGTCTTTCAGGCTGACCGTGTTTACCAGATAGTGCCTCTCACAGTCTTGTGGGTGAGGAGTTGTTTGAGACAAGGGGGCTGTGGGGTATTGTAGCACTGGAACTCAGAAAAAGGAAAGAGGGTGAGAAAAAGGGAGAAGTAACTGGCTGTCAATCAATGATGGAATAAGGCTGTTATGTCATCCATAAAAACCTGATTAACAAGCTGGCTGTGGGGCTTGCCTTTACTGCTCCTGACATAAAACGCCACCTTCTTCCTAGGTCTCTTGAATCTCTGATGTTGGGTTTGCAAGATTAACTCCCAAAAGCCCTGGTCACACGGGCCGGATATCGCGGGGGGGGGGAGGCATGACTAATTGCCCCGGCACAGTTTGATGCGTGATTACGTGATCAGACATGCCGGTGGCACACCACGGGTCCTTCCCTCGGCGCCGGTGGGTAAACAAGGGACCAGAAGGGAATGCCGCGCTCCGGCACGATCACACCATGGGCATCTGGAGGCAGCCCATGGCAAACGTTTACTAGTACCTTGGAGGTACTAGTTTTTTAACTCGCATTGTCGATGGTAAGCCACGGGTGCGCTCCACTTCCCAGATGTTGGGGTGTGATCGTGCCTGGATAATCCGCCCACCATCCGTGCCTCTCCCGCAGCAACTTTGCTGTGTGACGGGGCCAAAGATATTTTTCCCTATGATGGGGTGGGGGGAGAGCCAATGATTCTCTCCCAGTTTTACTGCAAATTGCAGTTGCAAATGGGGCATCACATTCTTTCTAAATTTTAATTTCAAATCAAGGATAGATTCTAACCCCATTGTACTCAGTGCGAGAGAACCATCCTTTATACCTAGGACAAGCTAAAAGCATCTCTGCTTCCCCATTCCCACAATCAGCACCCTTCCTTTCTGCCTGTGGCACAGGTGCTGCACTAATTCTTGTGTCATTGAGACTAAGGGCAAGCCCTGAGGATTTGCTCTGGATTTACAATGGGGATAAAGTAGAGAACAATATGCATAGTTTGAAAAATGTGCTCTGTGACATCATCCTCTCTTGAAGTGTATCCCTGTTGCATGGGAGGTAAAGAGGTTTCACTGCCACTGCTTTCTTGTTCTTTGAAAACTGCTGAGTCATTTGAATGCTTCTTAAAAAGAAAATAAAGCCCAATTGCCCTTTCTAAAACTAACTGAAGGAATTCTGCTGGTGCAGGAGATTTCTAGGATTGTCAATAACCTGGAGAAAAAGTGCTCTCTTTCTTTAATAGAAGCTTAATATGTGGAAATGGGCAGCTGAAGCTTTTCATGGCATAACACCCGGTAAATAACTGCCAACTGAACTTCTATTAATGGGACTGGACAAGATTTTTTCTCTCCAAGAGTTTGGCAACCCTGGGATTGCTGTTCCCCAATGAGATCCTTGGGATTGCTCAATCTGCAGGTCTTCCAAGCTCCCACCAGCAGAAGGAAATCTCCTGCCCCAGGCTCCTATCTCTCACTGCTGCTCATAGTGCCAGAGGGAGAAAAATAAACAAAACAAAACATTCACCCATTGGCCTGATGGCATGGCATCACTTCCAGAGAAATCTCAGAAGTGGCATCAGTTCTCTTAGGAATCAGGGAAACTCTTGGGTTGTACCACAAAGTTTCTGGCAGTTCCTAGAGAGGTATGACCCAATGAAAGGGTCACTTCCAGGCTTGACTACTGTAACTCACTTTACTCACTTTACACAGGCTTGCCCTTGTGGTTGATCTGGAAACTCCAGCTTATGCAAAATGTGGCAGTGTGCCTGCTGACTGCATTGCCTGCATGGGCATGTCAAGAACTTTGGTTCACTCAAAATGGTGTTTGCTTTAAAAGTTTGGTTCAATCTGGCTGCAGCCTGCTCTTGTTAAAAATGTTGTCTTTAAGTCTCCTTAGTTCACACAGTCATGCTGGAGAAGATAAGATGTTCTCCTGCGGCCTTGGCTCATTAACATTCCAAAGCAATTAAGTCCTGTGGGAAGGCCTCCTGCTGTGAAACTGCAGATCACATCACCTGCTCTTCTGACATGACCAGAGACCAATTAGAAACCAATGATATCACCCTTTCCTTGATTGGTCTTCTTGTGTCTGGAAGATATTGCTTGAACCCTGATTGGTGTCCAGGCCTAGCAACCAGTCTGGGGTTCAGACAATAAATAAGTTACCTTAACTCCTATTCAGGGGGCATGATGGTGTTGCATGTGAAGCTGACGTGTAACTCTGCCGTGCTCACCTTTTGGCCATCTTGGAAGCTCTGACTGCTGAAGCCAACCAGCCTGGCTTTTTGGCCTCTGGAGACGGAGTACCCTTGGACCCAGAAATGAATGGGTAACATCTTGAGTTTGAGAACCAATGTTCTATAAGTGTTTAGCTAGAGTGTTCATCTTTTGCTTTCTTTTAAGTAATTTTAAGTAATTCTGCACTTTTTATTAATTATACTCTGCACTTAAATAAATATATATTTTATTCACCAATTCTGGTTTCTGTATTCACTGCTGCAATAAGTTATCTGGTGCCTGAGACTGTCGGTTACTACTTCTAGAACAAACTGTGGCAGGCTTCCCAAGTACTTACCGTGATTCGGCGGGGGACACAGACGTCTTCGCAGGATCATTCCTGTGGGGACAACAGAAACACCGCACCATGCCGTCGCCAGGAAGTGACACTGGGTGATGCTCTGGCAATGGGGCTCGAAACTCAATGGTACCATCGAGTTTTCAGCCCCATTGCCTGAGCGTCGCTCAGCATCACTTCCTGGCGATGGCATGCTGTGTTACAGGGAAGAATGGTCCAGCCGGGGATCATGTTTTCCCCACTGGAACCCTAAACTGTGGTTCTCCTGCTGTGAGCCAATCTTATAGGGAGGATTCCCTAGTTGAGCCCGGTAAGGTCTAGAGTCTGTCCTTTGGCTCTGGACTGGAGGGACTGGTGGTAGCACTACCTGGTTAAAGGTAAAACAGGTGCCCTTTGTACTTGTAGCTAGCCAGCCTCTTGGTGAAGAGAACTCCTAGCCCAGTTTGGGTAGGCAGAAGGGCTCTCTTTGACAGGGCACACATTCAGTTGGCGCTACACCAATTGCACTAGTTACTGATTGAGTACTGGATCCGCTTCAAGGTACTGGTATTGGCTTTTAAAGCCTTGCACAGCCTGGGACTGTCATACCTAAGGGACTGCCTTTTCCCATATGTGCCCCAGAGAACCTTGCACTCTGCCAATCAAGAGATGCTGGGCCCAAGAGATGTCTGTTTAGCCTTGACCAGGGCTTTCTCTTCCCTGGCCCAGGCCTGGTAGAATATGCTCCCACATGAGATCAGGGCCCTGCAAGACCTTTTGTCATTCCACAGGACCTGTAAAATGGAGCTGTTCCACCAGACCTTTGGTTGAGGCGGCGGGCGTCCTGTAAAAAAGTTGGCTTCCCCTGATGAACACACCACATGCACATGACCCAGTTTAAACAAACCTAGAGTCTAGTGGCACCAGTATCAGAGACTGTTCAATAACTGGTGCAATCTGTTTTAAATTCCTTGTTTTAATGTTTTAATGAAATGTTTACTATTGTGTTTTTGTGATGCTGAATGGCCTAATTATCTGTTGTGATCTGCCCTGAGCCCATTCACAGGGAGGGTGGAATATAAATTTGCTAAATAAATAAATATTGTCTCTGGAAGGGACAACATGCTATTGCTGATGGCATTCCCATGTCTTTGATCTCCGGCTGGTTGCCAGGCAACCCTATCCCCTCTCTGCTGTAGAAATACCTACACTTCTCTCCAAGCCATTACAGTAGCCATTACAGCAGGATCTTGTTCCTTTCAGTTTGGATTCAGCTAAAATGGAAGCTTCTAAAACAGAATAACTTCTCCTATCTTTGGCTACATGACTTTCTCAGTTCCATCACATTTATGTTTGCTAACTGCCCGGAGGGGAAAAAATCCTATCCCTTTAACAGAGGGTTAACAGTCTGTTATTCACCAGGCACTGTTATTTACTTCCATGCTGTTTCTTGTCTGCATATTAAGTAATATTCAAGTAATAAGACTGCTGGCAATCAGATTGCCAGCCTCCAAGTGAAGCCCGGAGATATCCCAGAATTAAAACTGATCTTTAGACTACAAAGATCAGTTCCCGTAGAAAAAAGGGCTGTGTTGGAGGGTGAATTCTATGGCATTATACACCACTGTAGTTCATCCCCTCCTTAAAATTCACTCTCCCAAGGCTCCACCCTCAAATCTCCAGGAATTTTCCAACCTGGAGTTGGCAACTCTACTGAGTCAAAATAGTTTTAATGTCTGTGAAAAATTGGAGGCAGTTTATTGTATGTTCAATAGTAGGGATGGGCACTTGCCTCGAAATGCTGTTTTGGTTTGTGAACCAAACTGGCCCAGTTCCCAGACTGTTTTCAGAAATGAACCGTGGCCTGGTTCACAGCCCAGTTTGCTAAATGGTTTGGATGAAAAAAGCCCCCCAGAGGGGTCTCGAGGCTCCAAAGCCTCCAGCTCAATATCCTTGACATGCCCACTTAGTTTGGTCCCCATTGGACTTTGGGAGGCTGAGCTACAGACCCCTTTAAAAAAAGGTCACCTGAGCCTATGCTTTACAAAGGGACATCATCCTCACCAGTTTGGGAGCGACAAGAACTGAACCGGGTGAGCTAGAGGCCTCCAACTCACACAGTGCCTCCCTTGGGTGATCCCCCACATGCCCCACAAGTTGTGTGTTTGTTGGGTTTGGGGGGTTCCGAGTAGTGGACCCCCCAAGCAAGGTACCCCCAGGAAATGGCTTTTGGGAGAGTTGTCCAATGTTGCTTTCAGAAAGTACAGAGCGTACCTGGTTAAGCTACAGGCATCCAACTCCCAGAGGACCTCCCTGGGGACCACCCGCATGGTTGTCAGTGCCTGTGTCTTCCTGAGGCCAAGCACCCTGGCATGATGACTGGTTGGGGCCAAGCACCCCACCTTGCCTGGAAAGGTGAAAGGGACCTAATCAATGAGACTCTCTGCACGGCTGTGGCAGGAGGGCTCTGGTAGACTAGCAGCCAGGACCTAAAATATCCCAAGGAGGAGGGGTTCAGAAGGACCCGGCACCCGATGACCCAGACTCTCTGTGTGCCGGAAAGACTCTCAAGCCCCAGTTTCAATATGGAATGCTGATTTACAGCAACGATGTCCTCAATGAGGCCAGAGGTGCATGGATGTTGTCATGCTGGAGGCCAGCACTCTTTGCGGGAAAGATATGGGGGTGAGTTGAGGCATCTGTGCATTGGACTCAGGCTGGAAGTTTACAGATCAGTCTTTAGGGGATGGGTGGCCAGATGATGGCATTGAGGCATACAGGTTTCATGACTGCCAGTATGCTATTTGACCCACTACCCATCCACCCACTGGGGGCACTGCCAACCTTCTGGCCCTGCCTGGGGCCTGGTGACCACCAGAACAGGGGTGGGTGGTGCTGTCTCCCCAGACCCACCCTCCACCCACTGGCAGCAAAATCACTGGGCAGGGCTGCCAGAGGGCCCATGGAGCACCCACACAGGGCAGGTGGTACTCTTCCCAGCCCCATCCTCCTCCCACTGGCAATGTCATTACTGGACAGGGCCAAAAAAACCCCACCCTGCCTGGGGCACACACACACACACAGGGGCGGGTGATGCAGTCTCCCTGGGCCCATCCACCCTTAAATGGCAACATGATCACCAACCAGGGCCGACCATCCTGTCGATCCCAGGGCCCGGGAAACTCCTCCGCAGGGGCAGGTGGTGCTCTCTCCCTGAGCCCACCCTCCACAAACCAGCAATGTGATTACTGGGCAGGGTCAACCCTCCTGCCCTGCCCAGGGCCAGGGGAACACCTGCATGACGGTGGGTGGCATTCACTTCCCCGTCCCACCCTCCACCCACTGGCAACATGATCATTGTGCAGGGCCAACCCTCCTGCCTAGCCCAGGGAACACCCACACAGGGGCAGGTGGTGTGCCCTCCCTGGGCCCATCCACCCTTAAATGGCAATGTGATCACCAACCAGGGCAGAACTTCCCACTCTACCTGGGGGCTGGGGAACACTTGCGCAGGAGTGGGTGGTGCTCCCTCCCCAGGCCCATCTACCCTTAAATGGCGATGTGATTACCATCATCTGTGTACAGTGTAGCCAGTCTTCCCATCTGCCTGCATCCACGAGCACTACCCCTTCAGACCCCCTCATGTCCCCACACGTCAGACCCAGATAGTGGTGTTAAAAAGTGGTTGCTTGAGACATGGGCAAATGCATAAACAGAGGGTAAGTTGAGTGTCTTGTGAGCAGAGGAGAGAGACAACCCCCAAGGCAGTGACTTTTTGAATGAAAGGCAGTGCTTTTGGGAGGGGCAGAAAGGAAACCCCAAAGCCAGGGGAAAAGGCACTTAGTGAAACCCCCAGAAAGTGGTGGGTAAGTTGGGTGCCTCATCAGGAGAGGAGAGAGGGGTCCCCACTTCAGAAACTCAAGCAACCCAGGAAGAAGGGGGGGGTGTTATGTATTGGGGCTAAGCTTGGAGCACAAGAATAGCCCACCAGGACTCTGGAAGTAACCAATCAAGAAGTAATGTTATGTAAACAGCCTATTGTTGGGTGTGGGGTGTGTTTGGGTGTGGCAACTGCATGCTATTTAAACAGGGCTGTGGCCCTGGAGTCTTGTCTTGCTCATGCTGAAATCACTAATAAACACGGAACCCACTATTTAACAGTGGTGACGAAAGTGGGATCCTGTTGAGCCAGCCCAGCGCCCATCTGCACTGCACCGCGCATCAGCTCCAGTGCCATGCACATCACATTGCAACTGGGACCATGGCTGCCACTCCAGGACATCTGCCGGAATTTGACCCTGCTCACCCAGAGCTTTGGGAAACCTGGGTGGAGCGGCTCAAGTACTTCATACTGTTCCAGGACATCGAGAGTGAAGAGAAAAAGAAGGCTCTCCTGCTTAGTTCCTGTGGGATCACAACCCTGAGGCTAATCCAGGGCTTCATTGCGCCCACCATGCTCAAGGCAGCCACTTATGATGCCCTTACCGTGGTGCTCACCAGCCATTTCACGCCTCAGTTCATGAAGAAGGTGCACCATGTGGACTTCTACATGCACCAGCAAAAGTCGAACAAGACGGCCGCCAACTTCATGGCGGATCTTCGCCAACTGGCCCTCACATGTGAGTTCCCAAATCTCGATGACGCCCTCCTTGACTGGTTCATGATGGGCATTTGAGAGGAGAAACTATGTTGAAAGCTCAACAGCCATGAAGACCTCACACTAGCAAGGGTGCTACACAAGGCCACCACCTTCAAGAAATCTCGGCGAGACTGCCAGACCTCTGCCACACACCAGGCCTCTGTCCCCTCGGCCTCTGAGGCATGAGATGAAGAAGAGACCCATCAGATTCACCACCCAGCTCGCCACAACTCATGACCTTCTGCTGCCGCTGCTCATCCAACGGAGACCGTCACATCTATGCCCTGCACCAGCTGCGGAGAGGCCCATGAGCGTCGCTCCTGACATTTCCGAGGGACTGCAGCAAGACAGGCCACATCATCCATGCCTGCCACTCCAAGGGAACCCAGAGATTGCACCACCACGTACCAGGAATCAGAAGATCTGCACACCACCGCTGTCCACCAGCATCAGGTATTGAATTTGCCCCAGGACACCCATGATAAAATTAAAGTGACTGTGCTGTTCCGGTTTTCAGCACAGCAGCTACAGACCAGCTCCGGGAGAGATCCCGAGAAATTGTGCCGGATCACTGGTTTTGGAGGGGGTTCGAGGTTTCTTAAACTTTCCCGGGCTCCCCTGAAGAGGGGCCCAAGCAGGGGGGTTGATCTTGGACTCTCCATGAACAGCAGCAAACGGATCGAGTCCAGGATCGCCCTGAAGCCCAAATCCGAGTGAGAGCATCCATGGTTTCCCATAGCTGCAGAACCATGACTACCGGGACAGGGGAAAACAGCGGAGTTCATATGAAGCTTCAATAAATCTTAACACTGCGAGTACCCTATAAAGCACTGCAACTAGAAGAGAACTGGATTGTATAGCCCTTTAAATAGATTTTAAAAAGAATGGATGGGTGGAAAGGATTCCCCCCCCCCCCCGAAGCGGCTTGGTAAAGGGCTAAGAAGGAAACGGTTGATGTCTGGGATTATTATTTTCCTGATATAACTATTCTACTCTTCAAGTGTTATTGATATACTGTGACCTTGTGGATTATAATAGTGGAACGTTTGGATTAGTCTTGACTTTACTAAAGTCCCTTTGGGTTTACAATTTGGCCAAAATGGATTCTTATGAAGATGCTCAATTGGATTACAGTTTATTTTAATCCCTTATTTGGAATATAAATTAAAGATAAAGAAACTGGTTGATATAAAAGAAGAAAGGAGAAAGGAGAAAGAAGACGGTTACAAACTGTCTGGAGCTCACTTTCACTTTCTAAACATCACTTCCATCTAAGATATGTTCTAAATTTGGAATTGTTATGTCTTTGAAGGTTATATGCTGTTGTTACTAAAGTATATGTGCAGAGTGTAATGTAGACTGTTGATAACTGTCTTTGTGTTTATACTGATTGGGAGGGTGTTTGTGGGCAACTAAGAGAGTCTCTTGTTTTAATACAGTAACCATTGTACAGCATAGAAGGGTGCAGGGGTCATTTCATAGAAAAAGAGGTGCAGGAGCTCATTAGCATAACTCATTATTATAACTTACTTGCATATGCCACACCCCCTGACATCACCAGCAGTGTAGGAAACAGAGAATGGTACACAGTATATGGATATTACACTACACAGGGATTGTTACTGTGATAAATGCGCTAAACTAAATAATACAGTACTGCAAAAATCTCCCCACAGGCTCAGCTGGAGATCTGCAGGGCTGCCCAACTTCAATCAGACACCCCAGTACAGCCCTCAAAGCCTTCCCTTGGCTTCCCCAGTTGCCTTGCAGCTGTGGGACACTAGGGGAAGCTGCTCCTGAGAGGGAACACAGTTCAAACTGCCTTCTCTTGGCCTCCACAGGTGCTCTGCAGCCACGGGACGTTCAGGGAAGCCAATTCTAAGAGGAAAGGCAGTTTAAACTGCCTTCCTTTGGCTTCTCCAGGCACCCATTGGTCATAGGATACTTGGGGAAGCTGATCCTGGGTTTAAACTGCCTTCTCTTGGCTTCCCCAGGTGCCCCGCAACCACGAGATGCTTGAGGAAGCTGATCCTGAGAGGGAAGGCAGTTTAAATTGCCTTCCCTTATCTTCCCCAGGTACCCTGCAGCCATGGGAAACTTGGGGAAGCCAAGGCTGTGAACGAAGGCAATTTAAACTGCCTACCCTTGGCTTTCCCAGGCAGGGCTCTTTTTGTAGCAGGTACTCATTTGCATATTAAGCGACACACCCCTAATGTAGCCAATCCTCCAAGAGCTTACAGTAGCTCCTGTAAGAAGAGTTCTGTAAGCTTTTGGAGGATTGGCTACATTAGGGGTGTGTGGCCTAATATGCAAAGGAGTTCCTGCTACAAAAAGAGCCCTGTCAGGCAAGCTGCAGCTATGGGATGCTTGGGGGAGCTGATATCAAATTTAAACGGCCTTCCTTTGGCTTCCCCAGGAGCCCTGCAACCACAAGACACCTGGGGAAGCCAATCCTGAGAGGAAAGGCAGTTTAAACTGCCTTCCCTTGGCTTCCTCAGGTGCCCTGCAGCCATGGAATGCTTTGGGAATCCAAGGCTTCCCCAGACTCCCCGCAGCCATACGACACCTGGGGAACTGCCTTCCTTTGGCTTCCTCAGGCCCCCAGCAGCTGCAGGATGCCCGAAGAAGCTAATCCCAAGAGGGAAGGCAGTTTAAACTGCCTTCCCTTGTCTTCTCCAGGCAACCTTTGGCCATGGGACACTTGGGGAAGCTGATCCTAGGTTTAAACTGCCTTCCCTTGGCTTCCCCAGGTGCCCCGCAGCCACAAGATGCTTGAGGAAGCTGATCCTGAGAGGGAAGGCAGTTTAAATTGCCTTCCCTTGGTTTCCCCAGGCACCCCACAACCATGAGACACTTGGGGAAGCCAAAGTGTGAAGGAAGGCAATTTCAACTGCCTAATCTTGGCTTCCCCAGATGCCTCGATGCCACGGGATACCTGGGGAAGTCAAGGCTGTGAGAGAAGGCAGTTTAAACTGTGTCTCGGCTTCACCAGGCACCCTGCAGACTTCCCTTGTCTTCCCTGGAGAAGCTGAGGTTGGATGGGAAGTCAGTTTAAACTGTCTTCCCTTGGCTTTCCCAGGTACCCTGCAGCCACAAGACACCTTGGGAAATTGAGGCTTAGAGGAAAGGGAGCTTCCCCTTGGCTTTCCCAGGCACCCTGCAGCTGTGGGATGCCTGGGAAAGCCGATCCCAAGTGGGAAGTCAGTTAAAACATGCCTCTCCAATGAGTCTTCCCTTTCCCAGCCTCCCAGCTGCTTCCACTGGTCCATTTCACTACCCACAGAGTGAAACTGACCAGAGTTAGGGCAGCTGGGGAATTTAAGGCTCCATTAAATTATATTCTATTGGGACTTTCACCATATGGTATAATGATGCCTAAAATATTTGGCAAGACTGATTTTTCCTGAACCCCAATATCATACTGATCTTGGGATTCAGGAATATTGATATATACCAATATTTTTGTGCTTGGTTTTCCAAAACTTGAAAAATACTGTTTGTTTGTTTGTTTGTTTGTTTGTTTATTGTGTGCACAGCCCTAGTCCTGGCTTGTCTAATATTGTTAGCCCTGGTTTCAAAGACTCCTGAAGTTCTTGTTACTCATGAGCTGGCTGTTGTAGTTAAGATATATTTTAATTTATGTCCTTTAATATTAATCACAATATATGTTATTGAAACTGGTCAGCCCTGGGCTAGATTTGTGATGTGATTAATAGCTATTTCCCTAGAACGTTTTTTTTCTTTTGGCAGGTGACTTTAATGCTAGAATAGGAAATTCTGATCAATTTTTGTTCAGAAAACTATTAGGTCCAGACAATGGAAATATTCTCAACTCTTTCTGGTTTGATAGATCATCAAAAGATTCCATAATAATTGCAAATGGACTAGAATTGGCTAAGAACATAACAACATAAGAGAAGCCAATGTTGTATCAGGCCAATGGCCCATCCAGTACAACACTTTGTCACACAATGGCCAAAAATACCTGGTGCCATAAGGAGGTCCAGCAGTGGGGCCAGGACACTAGAAGCCCTCCCACTGTCCCCCTCCACAAGCACCAAGAATACAGTGCATCACTTGCCCCAGACTGAGAGTTCCTATCTATACCATGTGGCTAATAGCCACTGATGGACCTCTTCTCCATATGTTTATCTAATTCCCTCTTGAAGCCGTCCATGCTTGTAGCTGCCACCACCTCCTGCGGCAGTGAATTCCATGTGTTAATCACTCTTTGGGTGAAGAAGTACTTCCTTTTATCTGTTCTAACCTGACTGCTCAGCAATTTCATTGAGTGCCCACGAGTTCTTGTATTGTGAGAAAGGAAGAAAAGTACTTCTTTCTTGACCTGCTCTATCCCCTGCATAATCTTATAAACCTCAATCATGTCACCCCTCAGCTGTCATTTCTCCAAGCTAAAGAGTCCCAAGAGTTTTAACCTTTCTTCATAGGGAAAGTGTTCCAACCCTTTTATCATTCTAGTTGCCCTTTTCTGCACTTTCCCCAATGCTTTAATATCCTTTTTGAGGTGTGGTGACCAGAACTGTACACAGTACTCCAAATGAGGTTGCACCATTGATTTATACAGGGGCATTATGATACTGGCGGATTTGTTTTCAATTCCCTTCCTAATAATCCCCAGCATAGCATTGGCCTTTTTTATTGCTGTCGCACACTGTCTCGACATTAAGAAATTAAGAATTTACAATGCTGAGCTGGATTTAAGAAGCTGACACCTCCTTTAAATATTGGATTACGTCTGAGGAAGACTTTAAAGTTGAAATGAGTTCACAACCGGGTACTCATTATGTTGGACTATGTGGCAATACTGTATAAGTGAGAATATAGATAAATTGTTGCACTTTTGTAAAGTTTTAGAAAAGCAATGTTAATCTTATAAATGTTGTTCATATCACAGGGTTTGCTTGTGGTTTTTACCGCAAGTGGAGGGCCTGGATCAAGCCCCCTGCTTGGGCTCCCCTTCGAGGAGACCCAGTGGAGCCTGGGATCCCCTGGGACCCTGCTATAGACCCGGCAATACAGCCGCTTCGCGGGAGCTCGTCCCGGAGCTGACCATTGCCGCTGCACCACAACCCAGAAGTCAGATAATTGTTAGCTCCCTACAACCCTACAGTCTTCCAATACTATTATTTCCTTTTAGCTACAGCAATGAATTGTGAGAATTTCTCTTGGTTTATGACCTGTTTTTGTCCATTGCTTCAGCCATATTTATGCTGAATGTAGATCCTTTTCCTTTTTAGAGGAATGTGTCAAAATGCAACTCCAAAGACTTAGTCTATGGGGGAGGTACCACTAAGCAACCTTCTGCCATAAATATCTCAGCTGAGAGTTCAGCCAAGCTGGAAACTGTGCCCATTATATCTAATTATAGGGGCAAACAGTAATGAATTTTGACATAATGACATGCGCTGATCCTGACTATGAATTCTTGAGCGTGCCCTGGTTTGATCTGGAAACTTTCAGACAGCAGTTTGATGGACACTTCTGTGAGTTCCTTAAATAGATGTGTTCTGCTTGTCATAACCCAGATTGTCTACTTGACTCTCTCAGCAGAGAGAACTCTGCATTGTAGTGCATAACGCTTAAAACACACTTCTATATGACAGAACTTCCTAACTGCAATTTCAATAGCAAAAAAAGAAGAAAAAAGGTAGTTCTACTTCTGTCGATTGGTGGTTGTGATGTTGTATTTCTCTGATGTGTCTGCCAGAAATAGTATCTGCTTTGCTGGATTCTTTTTAACACATAGCATGAAGAAGACTGGGGGGGGAGGACTACTGAAAGCCTCAATTCAAGCAAGGTAGTCATCACTGAAGACTACAAGAGGCTGATGTGACATAGACAGTAGATGCTGTGAATGGCCAAAAGAGAGCCAAGGCAGATTAAGGAGTTAGCTAGACAGGAGAATCTCCAAAGCCACCAAAGGGCTTGCATGATGTAGTGGTTAGAATGCTGGACTAGGACCTGGCACCGCTAGATTTGAATATTATACCCTGCTCAGCCATGGAAGCCCCCTGGATTACCATGGACCTGTCATAATATTTCACCCTCACAAGGTTATTGTTGTGAGCATTAAGTGGGGGGAGGGGAATGTGAAAAGCTGAGTTGTATCTTGGGGGGGGATTGGAGTCTTCTGAAACCCCCCAAAGTAGAGATAAGCCATCTTAATATGATTCTAGCATACAGTTGGAGGACATATGCTACAATAGACAGCCATGCTATAGATGACAGGTGGGCAAAAGGTGGTTAAGGAGGAGAAAGAGGAGTGAAGCATGTCAGGATACCCTTCTTAGGCTGAGATCACACACACTAAATAATCCACTTACAATTTACTTTCAGTGCACTTTCCAACTGGATTTTACTGTGTGAACTGGCAAAATCCAGTTGGAAAGTGCATTGAAAGTAGATTGAAAGTGGGTTATTGTGGCTGCGGTCACACGGAGCATTAGGCACGCTAGAGGGACGGAAGATAGGCGGAGTTTCCGGCTGTGATCTCACTGGCACATCTGGGAAGCGTCGGGCTCCCGTGGCACAACCGAGGCTTCCTGCCGAAGATGCGCAGTAAAAAACTAGTACCTCGGAGGTACTAGTTTCCTGAAACCACGGGGCAAGGGTGGGCGTCTGATCGCGTTTCCGGAAGTAGTTCCGGTGCCCGCCCATGTCCCCTCGGGATTTTTTTTTCAAAGTCTCCACGGATGCGCACACGCACCCAAGGGAGCATGCGCACATTTGAGTTTAAATAAAAAAACAAACAACCCGTTTGCCCCGCACCCCGCTTTTTTGCCGCGCCGCAGGACAGTGGAGTGATTGGCACCTCCCCCCTACCACGGGACCTCCACGGAACCTCGATCGGTAGGTCTGATCAAGCAACTGCGTGGTTTTTAGCCCCGGGGCTAACAGCCACGTTCCCCCCCCCCGCCGCATTTTCCTGCCCGTGTGACCGGGACCTACGTGTGTGTGATCGCAGCTTTAGGGTGCAATCAATTCGGCATCCATGCCATCAGGGCTGCATTTGGACCTTACGGACTGTTAAAAGCATCAAATGCAAGAACCAGCACAAAGAAACAAATAGGCAGTTCCAATCAAAATAGGCCCAGATACTGTTTGTACCCCAGCCATCCAACCCAAAGAATGCAGATGGCCCACTGCCCTTGATGCTAATGGAAGAGATTTATAGAGGCAAGGTCTCTGTATCTGTTCAGCATAGGATCCTGCAGATTTCTGCTATGAAAACATAGAGCTGCATTGTACACTACCAAATTTCTATGAGGAGTCATTTATGTATAAGAAATTATATGACTACAAGTGGGGCCCAAAAAAAGATTTGTAGGGTGGGGGAAATCTAATTTTCCTATTTCCTCTTTCCCTTCCCTGAAAGCCCCCATACCCTCCCTTTTTATCCTGCTTCCTTGTCTTCACCTGAAGCTGCATGGAAAATAGTTATTTTAAACTTATAATAATTTAATTATTTAACTTTTAGAAAACTGACCTGGTTCCATAATAAGTGTTTATTTCTGGAGCAAGCCAATCCTTTGTATGCACAAAAAAGCCTCCTGGATTTTACTGGCCATGCTCTCCACAAACACCAACTTATTTAGGTAGTAGCAATCTAGTCCTTATTATATTTTATCTGGCTAGAGCCTTCATTATTCTGGCTGGCAAATGCTCTATACTATTTCACCCGGCTAAAGCCTTCATTTTCTGGCTGGCAAATGCTCTTTACAACTAACTGGATCCAGACACTATAGAGACTATACTAGTTAATACCATGCAGCTGCATGTTGAACATTTGTTTCTTAAAGTGACATGACATTATTGTAGGCTGAACCTCTGTAAATTTATAAACTATTTGATTTCTTATACTGACTATGATACCAATATTTAAAGGAGGTGTCAGCTTCTTCTTTTTTTTTTTTATAAAGGTTTTATTGGCTCCCCTAAAAAGGGGAGGTATTTCGCTTAAAAGAAAAAAAGGGAAGGGTAGACAGTGGGAGAAAGAGAAAGCTGAGTGATATATAAACTGGTAAATTAAACTGTTAGTAATGTCCAATTAATCTTCTTGGGCTTCTTCTGTGTGTTGCCAAACTTCTTTTCTTAGTCCTGTTACAAGGAGGTGTCAGCTTCTTAAATCCAGCTCAGCATTGTAAATTCTTAATTTCCTTCATAATATCCTGGAATAAACCATAATCAATAAAACTCCACCTGAAGCTGCATGGAAAATAGTTATTTTAAACTTATAATAATTTAGTTTTTATAATAATTTAACTTTTAGAAAACTTACTTCTGGTTCCATAAAAGTGTTTATTTCTGGAGCAAGCCAATCTGACTTCCGGGTTGTGGCGCAGCGGCAACAGTCAGCTCTGGGACGAGCTCTCGCGAAGCGGCCATATCGCCGGGTCTATAGCAGGGTCCCAGGGGATCCCAGGCTCCACTGGGTCTCCTCGAAGGGGAGCCCAAGCAGGGGGCTTGATCCAGGCCCTCCACTTGCGGTGGCAAAGTGGGCAAGGGTCCAGGATTGCCCTGGAAAGCAAGACTCAAGCGAGTGCACTCATGGCAGCCATGAGTGCAAAGCTGTGAACACGCAGATGGAGGGGAAGAAGAAAGAACCTCATCCATAATACCGATGATGAACACTACAGTGAGTACAATCAATCAACAATATTAAGGACTCTGTCGATCTTTCGAGCAAGCCCCTTTAAATTTTAGAAGGAGAAGGAAAGGAGGTGTGGAAAATTCGTGTCCCCCCTCCCTCTTCAGTCAGCTAGGAAAAGAGCTTAGTAAAAAAAAACCCTGTCTTTAAACACTCTCCAGGGCAAAGAAGAAAAGAAAAGCTGCTGTCTGAGTTCATAATAATACTTTCTGGAATATAAACTTTGAAAGAAATGTATTTGTTTGGTTTTAAACAGCATCGAAGCAGGATTACATTTGTATTTTTTGGACGATAACCAAACTATCTGGAATTATATGAAGACTCTTTAAAAGACTACAAATAATTAATCTAAATATGGAATATAAACAATTACATCTCATTAAAAGGATTATAAATTGTTTCCCTTTTAAAAGAAAGAAAGAAAAAAATGAACTTTATTTTGAACTTGCTTACGTCCTTCCACTTCCTTACAACATATTTTGCTTTATTTGTTGAAACTATAAAGTACACTGTGTTCAGACTGTATTGTACTGTAAGGTAAACAATTGATAAGATCCATGACTTACTGTTGTAAACTTCTTGGCTTCCTTTTAATATGACTACAACAGCTATTGTTTTGTAAATTTTAGAGGAGGTCTGTTTTTCAGGTCTTGGAAAAAAATAGTTTTGGTGATTCTCTGTTTTGAGATAGTGTTGGCTGGCACAGATAGAGTTGAAAAGGTGCCAGGGATTGCATTTTCAGCCATGGGGGGGGGGGGGCAGCAGACATTAATGTAACACAGTGTACTTGGGAGGATCTGAAACTTATAATTTATGATACAATTACGTCCACTGTTAAACTGATAATTAAAGAAATTGTAGATCCAATGCAAAATAAAAGGGAGATATTGCCATTAGAAACTACAAAAGATGAAGGAAATTCAAGAGCAAATTGAAGCTACGGAGCAAGATCACAACCAAATTGACTTGACCCACAGAATGAATTCTGCACCTAAAAAGAGAGATAAAGTACCAATAAAAGTACATATGAGAAGTACCAAAAAAGCGATAAATGATTAAATTTCCAATGCTGTGAAAGCTGTAAGAGATGCAACATCTCACAGGGAGGAAACAAAAGAGTTCATGGAATCTTCAACTACTTCAAGTATGAAATACAGATGGTTACCTTCAAAAGAAAGCTTTTCTACATACAAGGGAAAAAGACATAGAACTAAGACTTTACTGAAGAGAAAAAAACCAGAAAAGGAAGAAGAGGATGAAATTCTATAAATGACATTGGATAGGGAAACCCTATGATTGTCCAATTGATTACAGTTGCTAAAAAATTGAGTCTGTGTAACTGTGTAGAATCTTTGTATTGTTGAGATTAAAAAAACGTAAACCAGAAGAAATTATGAATGATATACTCAAACATTTACATATTTTTGACTGAAGATTATAACAAAACGTTCAGATAATAGTTAAAATACTTGACATTATGAATTGTATGCAAAAAGTATAGCTTGTTATAAGGTTAAAATAGGATAGATAACTAGATATGTATGAGGTACTTAAATAGATAAAATAAGGATGTAAAAGAGTTACCCCATTATGTAAATTTGTGTGTGTTATGTTTGTTTGTTTGTTCCTATAAAATAAAAAATTATATATGAAAAAAACCAATTATCTACCTATAGTCTGGACCAATGCTCCTTCTAAGCTGTGGAGTCTTGTGAGCAAAAATCCTACTTTGTGAGCTACTGGCATTAAAGTTGTGAGTGAGCAATTTGGCTGCTGCATAAATCAGTTTGCTCTGGAGCCATCCTTCCTGAGCTAAGACAAAAATGTGTGAGACAGAGGCTAAAAAACTGTGAGCTAGCTCACACTAACTCATCTTAGAGGGAACACTGGTCTGGACTGTGGATTTCATGCATGCACATGCAGACTCAAATAGTGGGAATGGCAACAGTGACCACTATCTGTAGAATCTGTGTTTTTCTCTCTCTGTCTTAAAAAAAAAAAGTTTCTAGCTCTTATGGCTATAACTTGAAACCATGTGAGCTCTTCCTTTTAAAATCCCAGAATCCAGAATGTAGGAAGGGAGGGGAAAGGTCCTGTGCTCCACATAGATTCTTTCCTTCACCATAATGATCTAGAGATATAGAAATAAATTATGCAAAATAACAAGATCTGTGTAGATGTTTACTTCACATATTTCTTCAGGTTGCAGCCCTTCTCAGCACAAAATTTGAGCTGGTAAGGAATTGTGTTGATTTTAGCCTAAAACCCACAACAGACAAAAAGAGCTGTAAGGAAGAGAGAGATGCAGACTTGTAAGGTGCAGAAGATGTGATCTAATACAGCTCCATGAATTTAAACAGGAATTTTCCTACTCAGAACCATTCCAGATGAGCCTACATTGTCCATATGTGCATGAGAAGGGTGCATGAGAAGGCCAGAGCAACATGTCGGGAAATGGATAAGATCAGCAAAGGTCACCTAATCAAAATATGTGAACTATTGCAAAAGAACCCTCTCCAAATCAATTTGACTACATGTGTGTGTGTGCGTGTGTGTGTGTAGAATCCTTCCCAACTCCAACATGAGCAGTGACTGACACTGAAAACAAATATTCCAACAGAGAAGTATCTGTGTAGGACAAATATCTAACCTGTCCAAAAGCCCATATAAAAATCTGTGGCCTCCCAGTGGTGTACCAGCAAAACTGGTCCGCTTGTAAATTTCTCCTTGCTTCATATTTGCCACCCAGAGCTAAGCACTTTTAGTTCTTGTTGTTTCCATTTGAGAAACAGTGCATCCCAAACAGAGTTACACCATTTTAAGTTCACTGCTTTCAATGAACTTAGAATTGGGCCTAAAAACAAAAGAGTAATGAGTGCTGTTCATGAAGTACTGGAGTTACATGTTCTGAGATGCTGAAAGCAAATAGGACTCTTGCTACTGCATTTTGTACCAATTGAAGCTTCTAAAATGTATATCAAGCATTGGTTTCATTTCACTATGTTTCACCTCACTGCTTGCCATAGATATGGGGGGAGGGAATTCCTCAGGGGAGTGCATGTGTGTTTAGAGTGGATGCTTGTAGAAGCTGTAACTTTTCCTTAAAGTTGTGCCCCGAAGCTGGTTCCCAAAGGAGCTGGCCTTGGAGTCTTTGCTGGCAGGCTAGGATGTAGATAAGGCACTGTATATCTGTCAGGGTTGCCATAGTAACAGTAGGGGCTGAATGGTGATGTATGCGAGAGGTGTGGGGTGTATTTTGTATTAACTATAATAGGGGCTTTTGCAAGCCTTTTTTCAGTTCTGACACAGAGCTTGTTTCCTGAAGTAAGCATATCTCAATAAACTATCACTGCCAAAGTGTGTTGTGGAGAGTGTCTTAACTGAGAGACCTGATAATGTGTTCAAAGGCAGCTTCGTGTATAGTGTGTTTCAGTAGGCCATTCCTGAAGTTTCAGTAGCGTGGATCAGCATTGCTAGGTCAGTGGAATCTAGGTAGTAATGGACCTGTTTATGAGCTAGATGTAATTGAAAGTAGGCATTCCTAGCCACAGCACTAACCTGTTTATCCATTGACAAGTTCTGGTACAAAAGCATAAACTCTTAACTTGATATACTAAAGAAAGATTAATCCCATCTAAGGGCCATTCTGCATCTGGCATTCATTTCACATTTTCTCAGCACTCAACCTGGTTCTCCCTTGCCTTGGAATATCTTTTTTGATTGCATTGCCTCAGATCCTGATTTCTGCATTGGCTAGTGTCAGCTTGCCATCTATTTTGTTTTCAATGCTCGCTCCTGAATTGGTATGCAGATTTTCCTGTGTCAGTACTTGCCTCAGCAGTCATTAGCCACCTGAGCCAAGTAATTCATGGTGAAGCAATAAATACAGAAGGGGAAATAAGTGTGGGGGAACTGACGGAGATCAGCGAAGCCATGTCTAGTTGTCTGCTTATTGTTCCCTTCGAATTGGAAGCGGAGGAAGGAAAAGGTGCCACTCAAAACCACATTTAGATACCACAGGGCAATGGTGTACTGACTGTGAAGTCATTCCTGAATGACAAAAAAAGGGAAAAGGGAAAAAACTGAACCTAAAACCTAGAATTCAGAACCTAAAAAGGTTAGTCAAGAATAGAAGAGGGCCAGCTCTAAAAATCTAAATATGAAACATACAAAAATATACATATATTTATTTTTGAACACAAATTAAAATGACAAGGGCCCATTCATACCTCATATACAAATATAAAAATACAAAAATACAAAGGCTGATAAAATAGACCTAACGCGTTTCGGCCTTCACAGGCCTCCCTCAGAGGTCTAATACAAATAGAACATGTTGGCTAATATGTAAAAATATATACAATCATACATATACAGAATATGGAATAAAGACCAGAAAACATTGGGAACATTTGGCTATATAATCTCAGGAGAATATATAGTTGACCAGAGCAGGCCACTCAGTCTGGGTCATGTCGGCATATACAGGCTGTCGATGGTGGTATTCATGTTGGGGCCAGGGCCTCAGTTGGTTAAGTGTGGCTCACTAATCAAAGGCCCAGTGGAAGAGCTCCATCTTGCAGGGCCCAGATGTCTTCTGGGAGCTCATCCCACCTGTATGGAGCTGCCACTGAGTAGGCCCTGGCTCTTGTTGAAGCCAGCTTCTTGGGAGCCTAGAAGGGCCAAATGATTTTGAGACCCTGATCGTAGTGCTCTCTGGGGAACATGTGGGGAAAGCTGGTCCCTCAAGCCTCTGCACACCTCCAAATGTATCTTCCTTGTCCAGAGTCCATGTTCAAATTTGATAAAAAGGTAAAGGTAAAGGTTCCCTTGCTCGAAAGCCAGTCGAATCCTACTCTAGGGTTGCAGTGCTCATCTCCGCTTCAAAGCCGAAGAGCCAGCGCTGTCTGAAGACGTTTCCGTGGTCATGTGGCCGGCATGACTAAACACCAAGGCGCACGGAACACTGTTACCTTCCCACCGTAGTGGTACCTATTTATCTACTTGCAATTTCTTGCTTTCGAACTGCTAGGTTGGCAGGAGCTGGGACAAGAAACGAGAGCTCACTCCGTCATGTGGCACACTCGGGTCTCAAACTGCTGAGCTACCGACCTTCCACAGCCTGCAGTTCAGTGTCTTAACCACTTGAGCCTCCGCAGCTCCTATTTGATACAAATCCCTAAAATGCAGAACCCCAAATCTTTCTTACAGGCCTGGATTGAACCACAGATGCATGCTGATAGCTGATACATATTTAAGGTTACCAACTCTGCCTTGGGGATTTCCTAGAGATTTGAGGACGTTGCCAGGGGAGGGCACTCAGTGTGCATGTAATGCCATTGAGTTTTCCTTCCAAAGCTGTCATTTCTTCCAGGAGCTTTCTCACCGTAGTCTGGAAGTCTGTCGTAATTCCGGGAGACCTTTAGGCCCCACTTGGAGGGGGTCATTTCGTAGAAAAAGAGCTAGGGGGACTCATTAGCATAACTCATTAGCATATGCCACACCCCCTGACATCACCGGAAGTGTGTCCTCCCCACAGCCGGCGGCGACCTCCAGCGGGCACCAGCAGGGAGCTCCAGGCCCCGCCCTCCCGCACCTCACCCGGGGGGATGGGGTCCCCCCCGCGTCCCCCCCCAAATGACCCCCGGGTAACCCTATTTATTTATCCTCAGGTTTTTTTTCCCCCTTGCTGATTTGACTTCTTGCTGTTTTTTGCTGAGATGTTGCATTGCGTTAAAGGAGTTAGGTGTCCAACTGCAGTTTTCGGGCCCCAGTTTACTCAAGTCTTTCCACCTCCCATCTTATTACTGCACATTAGGAAATGCTCTTAGAAATCATGAATAAAATACTGGGAACAGCAGAGATGGACAAACTAACATTAATTTCAGAAGGACAAAATGAAGAAAATTTTGAGAATACATGGTTAAGATTTTACAAATGGATGGAAGAAACCAACAAATAAATTATGTGGACATACCACTGAAAGATAAGGAAATAGGAACTATAACTCCTTTTTTTTTTTTGTTTTAAAGCAATGATATATTTTAAAATACAAGGTGGGAAAAAAATTAAAAATACAATTTGGTAATGGATGAGGTAAGTTAACAGGCAAATTAATGTTGTAAACGGAAGCCCCCCTTTTGTTGTATGTATGTTTGTTAATTTTGTGTTTGTCTTGTATGGAAAATAAAAAAAAATAGTGATTCTCGAGGAAATGCTCCTGAGCATGTGTAAGCAAAATCAGCAATTGTGTGGTAATTCCCAAAGAGCCACCAGAGGATGAAAAGTTCTTTGCGAATGAAAAGTTGGCTTATGGGCCTCACTATGAGCATGACTCCTGTCCAATGCAAGAGGACTTTCATTGATCCATGATGATGCAGGATTGACTCTTGGGACTCAGTGTGGAATCTCAGGTTCTCTGCACTCCCTCCGTTTTACCTTCTTGAAAATGAATGGCTGAATCAGCTCAGAGACAGGGCCACATGTTATACGGAAGCTTCCTGAAAGAGCCTATGAGAAGCATACACGGTGTGGTTCAGCATTTGGAGTGTTGCCATGTGGAATGTCTGCATGCAGCTTTCACCAGGGACGTCTGGAGACAGTGCGGAATGTCACCACACCGTGCCAGCAATCCAGATTGCAGCTGCTATGTGGAGGCTATTTCCAGTTACTCTGAAATGGTATTTGTCTGAATTCTTGTATGTGTGATGCCATTTTATTTTCATCACAGAGCAACTGAACACAAACCTCCAAAACAAACAAATTATAGTGATCAGGTACAGAGGAAGATGGGGCTGCCGATCTTTTAATCATTGTATAAAAGAGGGACTGCAGGCCCCTACAATGAGAGGAGAACCAAAACAACCATCTTTCCAGCAGGCACAGCAGCAGTATTGAAATAAACAGTGACACTGTAGAGGCAGTATTCCTTCCTTTCCTGGTTCTCCCTCTAAGACCCCCATCTAGCGTGTCCAGTTTCCAGATAGCAGGAGGCTGTCCCACTAAGGTTGCCAGCTCTGCATTAGGAAATACCAGGAGATTTTCGGGGTGGAGCCTGGGGAGGAACCTAAGCTGGGTATAATACTATAGGGTCCATCCTCCAATGCAGCCATTTTCTCCAGGGGAACTGATATTGGTTGCCTGGAGATCAATTGTAATAGTTGTAATAGCAGGGGATCCCCAGGTGCCACCTGGAGGTTGGCAAACCGATTCTCCACATGTATAGTTCACCTGTACTGTTGCCTTGAATAAGAAAAGAAAACTCTCCAGTAGAGCATGACATAGCTACTATGCAATTATTCCAGGGTTTTTTTCCCTCATTTAGCTTGACTCTTTTTTTCTAAGTGACCTTTCTTAGCTACTTAGCCTTATTGAGAAAATATAGAGTGACTGCATCAGAGCAAGTTGTCATCATTCCTTTGGCATCTTGCAGAGACTGGTAAAATGGAAGAGGGGATTAGCAACATTCTGTCACAGAATGAAAAAACACGCAGTCCACATGAGGACTTATAGAAGGAGTTGAGGCAGCCCTCTGATGAGGCCATAGTGCAAATCAATTCAGCAATGAACTGAAGCAACAAAGCACATTCACTATGGGGTGGGCATGGAGTCAGCCACTACTGAATAGACTTTGGCTGCAATGGAAACCTGTGAAGCTCTGGCCAGATTTTCTTAGTGCCCTGACATTTTGTATTCTAAGAAACAGACAGTAATCTTGTGGTGCCTTAATGCTTAACACAGTTTGGTGTAGTGGTTAAGTGCATGGACTCCAATCTGGAAGAACCAGGTTTGATTCCCCACTCCTCCACTTCCAGCTGCTGGATGACCTTGGGCAAGCCATAGTTCTGTCAGAGCTGTCCTTGAAAGGGCAGTTCTTGAAAGAGCTCTCTCAGCCCCACCTACCTCACAGGGTTGTTGTGGGGAGGGGAGGTGAAAGAAGTTTGTAAGCTGCTCTGAGATTCCAAGTGAAGGGCAGGGTATAAATCCAATTTCTTCTCTTCTTCTTCTACTAGCGCAAACCAAATGCACTTCTTCAGATTCAATGAATGGATCTGTATTAGGCAGACATTTTATGGAGGGGTGTGAAAAAATATACTGTGAGGTTGAGGAGCTATTAAATGGAGGAATCTTACATACCTCTACATAAATTACTGCATAGTGATGATCAGTGTTCCCTCTAAGCTGAGTTAGTGTGAGCTAGCTCACAGGTTTTTAGCCTCTGGCTCACACATTTGTGTCTTAGCTCAGGAAGGATGGCTCCAGAACAAATTAATTTATGTGGTAGCCCCAGATCGCTCACTCACAACTTTAATGCCAATAGCTCACAAAGTAGAATTTTTGCTCACTGGACTCCACAGCTTAGAGGGTGCATTGATGATGATCCACTTATTGCATCTGAAGAAGTAGGTTCTAATCCACAAAAGTTTATGCTTGAAATAAAATTGTGTTAATCTTTAAGGTGCCACAAAACTCCAAGGACTGTGAGACGTTTGTGAACTATTTCACAGATAAAGTCTTGTCACTTTGCCAGGACCTCCTGACCACAGTTGATACAGTAAGGAAACTGGAAGCCCCTTGTCCTTCTTCAGATCCAATATTGGACCACTTCAACCGATTGTCTCGGGAGGATGTCAACAAGGTCCTGGCTGCTGTGAGACTGACCACTTGCCTCCTTGACCTGTGCCCATCCTGGCTGGTCAAAGCCTTGTTGATAGATCCACTGTTATGTCAGACAGACCACGCTTAGATAAACGATTAGCAGATGAAAAACCAGCTAAAAACTAAAGCAACAGCCAAATTCTGTACTCAGGTGAATAAAGTACGTAATAAATTTTAGTTGTTCCTGAGTTCTGTGTTCCAATCTAGATTTTATTAGGAAGTCGATTAAATAGTGCCTGTTTTAACTTTTAGGTTTATAATTAGATGGTTTTATGATGTTATCTTATTAACTTTATATGCATTTTAATTATTTTAATTAACTTTTATATGTATTTTACTCTGGTATAATTCTATATCTGCTCTTCTAATTTTAACATCTATACCTTCAAAATGATTTGCGGTGTAAACTTGTATCTGGTCATGGACCATAATTAATCATTCATTCATCTACTGGCCTCCCTTGCTGAAGCTTCAATCTTTGTATGACCCATTAGGTGAAGTTCTACAGTCTGGGCTCCAGTTTTTGAGAGTATTGTATTGTATTGAACTGCTGTGCTATCTGTCTTTAGTTCATAGGGTTTTTTTTTAACTGTTTTAACTATTTATTGTGAAATGTTTTAATTCCTATTGTGGAATTATTGTGATCCACTCTGAGCCTGCTTGCAGGGAGGGCAGAATACAAGCCAAAATTTATAAATAAATAATAAATACATTTTTACCATAACAGACTAATGCTACTACCCCTCTACTATTTCTCACTCTCTCCTCTGCTCTTTCCTTATTCCCACTGGATTTTGTAGCTAATCATATCCCCTATTTAAATGCTAATCTTTCTCAGCAGCAAACCTATTTTACATATTGCTTGGCTTTCTGATGCAATAAAGCTTATGCCCAAAATATAAAATATCCAATGAGAGTTCTCAGGATCCCCCCACCCCCTGGATGGTGAAAAAGATGGATGGAAAGATGAATTATTTTCTTACAAACTTAAAAGTAGCCTTCCAGTTGGGGGATTTTTGTAACCACAATGATGGGAGTTTACTTCAGTCTTTATGCCACCCACACAAATTAGGTTATCCATTTATGCTTCTCATTCAGAATTTCAGTGCACTACCACAGGAAGTGTTTTAGGTCATATATGTTTTTTCCTAATATATCCTGTCCCTGTGCTATCTACTATGAATTTATGCTCCCCAGACAGCCCAATCCTATGCATGTTTATTTAGAAGGAAGTTTTGCTGTATTCCACATGTTTTAGTAGTATGTTCATGGGATTACAGTTCTAATTTACGTCATATACTAGCAATGATCACTGTGAGAATCAATGCAGGGTGTGAGGTGGCTTCTTGGGATTAAATGAGACCCCACAAATGCCCTATATCTCCTTATTATAAAGCGCTGTTCATGTTCACACATCCCCACAGCCTTTGGCCCCCCCAACTGCAAGTCAGAATGGGGTCCTGGCCACTGGTTGCTTGGCCTTAATCCCACCTCTCCTCCCACCCACAGATGACCCGCCCAGTGTCTCGGCCACAGTGGGCTGAGAGTTGCTGGATGGGCAGGATGTTCCGCTGGCCGCAGCACTTACAGGCCAAGCCCCACAGGAGCCAGCGCTGGCTTCCTCCCGCTGCTGCCCCCACGAGGAGTCCCTCGCTTGAAGGGGCAGTGGGGAGAGGGACGAGGCCGGGTGCCTTGGCCCACCGGGCCCTCGAGAGGGTGGGGGGGAGAAACAAGCCCGGCCGGCTTGGCCTGCCACCTGTCATGCCTGCCCCTGCTGATGTCATGCCTGCCTTTGCTGATGCCCCTGAACAGGCTCCTGAGGACCCTGAACAGGCTCCTGAGGACAGTACTGCAGCAGAAAGGCAAAGACTGGATCCTGTAGCTGAAAGCTATCTAAGTGGTGAGGAGGATAGAGCCTCCCAGGGAACACCTGCAAGGGATCAGTCTCTGCTGCAGCCCAGTAATTCATCATCAGACTCGCCTCCACCTGTAACCAGGCTCAGGAATGTAAGAAGACAACAGCTGAGAGAGCGAAGGCAGAATGCACGCATGCGTGCCAGAAGATCTCTTAGCCCTGATTACTGACAGGATCCTGTCCTCACTCCTGGCTAGCTAATGAGTTGATTAGCTAGCACTGTATATATGCAAGTCTGTTGCCAGCAGTCATTTGTGCTGGCAACGTCGTTTGTTCAGGACCTGAATCCTTGCATCTCTGCTCCAGACCTTGTGGAATTCTTCTCGGCTTGATCCTCGGCTTTTGACCTTTGGCTTTGTTGACCCTGCGTTCATCTCTGACTCCTCTGGTATCGTTGTGATTTGTGGACTTGAAACTTTGGTATTTCTGACCCTGCTTTTGGACTGTGATTTAAACCTGCTTGAACCTTGCTACCTGGTTTGCCCGGCTTGACCTCGGACTGTTCCTGGACTTTTGCTTCCTTGTAAACTTTGGTATGTCTGACCCTGCTTTTGGACTGTGATTTAAACCTGCTTGAACCTTGCTACCTGGTTTGCCCGGCTTGACCTCGGACTGTTCCTGGACTTTTGCTTGCTTGCGTCACGCCCCCTGGTCCTGCCATGACAGATTGCCA
>NW_015168109.1:127835-127948 GCF_001447785.1 Gekko japonicus
TCCTCCTGAGCGTTTCGGTGGGAATGTTGATGAGTTCCAGGCATTCCTTGCCCAATGTAATCTGTATATTGAGCTCAGGGCTCGGGACTTTGTTTCTGAGAAGGCTAAAGTTT
>NW_015168109.1:128137-128336 GCF_001447785.1 Gekko japonicus
CGCTGCTTATGCCAATCCTGTGAAAGCTGAAACAGCTAACCGCAAAATAAGGGCTCTTACTCAGCATAAAACCTCTGTCGCTCAGTACACCAATGAGTTCCAGCTGCTGGCTCAAGACCTGACATGGAATGAGGCAGCGTTTATTGACCAGTATACTGAAGGGCTGTCTGACGAAATTCTAGATGAACTTGCACGCAGT
>NW_015168109.1:131488-131685 GCF_001447785.1 Gekko japonicus
CATGCCCCGGACTTGGTCCGGCACTTTCATACAGCCTACCCGGACAAACCTGGCCCTTTCGATGAGGGGGGGCCTGAGGGGGGGGATAGTGTCATGCCTGCCCCTGCTGATGTCATGCCTGCCTTTGCTGATGCCCCTGAACAGGCTCCTGAGGACCCTGAACAGGCTCCTGAGGACAGTACTGCAGCCGAAAGGCA
>NW_015168109.1:132100-137766 GCF_001447785.1 Gekko japonicus
AACGTCGTTTGTTCAGGACCTGAATCCTTGCATCTCTTTGTTGACCCTGCGTTCATCTCTGACTCCTCTGGTATTGTTGTGATTTGTGGACTTGAAACTTTGGTATGTCTGACCCTGCCTTTGGACTGTGATTTAAACCTGCTTGAACCTTGCTACCTGGTTTGCCCGGCTTGACCTCGGACTGTTCCTGGACTTTTGCTTGCTTGCGTCACGCCCCCTGGTCCTGCCGTGACACCACCGCTTAGAGCACACGGCATGGCAGAGGAATGAGGCCGGCTGGCTTGGCCCGCCAGCACCTTGTGCAGGCTGTGGGGAGAGGGACGAGCCCAGCCGGCTTGGCCCGCCGGGCCCTTGAGTGCGCACCGGGGGAGGAACAAGTCTGGCCAGATTGGCCCACCACCCCCTTGAGCTCATACCAAGGGGAGGGATGAGGCCGGCCACCTTGGCCCACCAGGACCTCGAGTGGGCGGGGGGACGAACCAGTCCCACCAGCTTCATCCCCCGCCGCCTCAAGCATGTGGAGGGGGAAGGAACAAGGCCAGCCACCTTGACCTGCTGGGCCCTCGGGCGGTCGGGGGGGGGCCCATTCCAGCAGCCTTGGACTCAGGCAACCAGGAGGCTGGAAGGATATGGGGGCCCACAGCCTGGCGGCCAAGCTAGCACCCATTGTCTTTATTGCTACAACGAGCCTGATTCCTAGTGTGTTTATATTTGAAGTATAAAATGAGGAATGCCAGGTGGAAGAATATAAGGAAGCCATAAAATGGAAAACATCAGAATTAATCTTCAGAGAGACAATGTATACTGTTGTCATCAAGCACTGATAAGCGGCTTAAAAGCCAATCTCCAAAGCACTAAGGGTTTTGTAGTTAAATTTCTATTGAAGAACAGTGCCCTGACCTGGATAGACCAGGCTAGCCCGATCTCATTAGATCTCGGAAGCTAAGCAGGATCAGCCTTGGCATGACACAGAACATCTCTTGCCTTAAAAATTAGCCATCTACTGGCACATAATGCTAAAAGAACTGGTTCCCAATAATTCAGTTTCTTTCAGAAAAAGAAGTGGCTCCCTCTTTTGTTAAAGACAAACACTGGCTGTTTCTGAAAATAGTGCTTATGTAATAGTTAACATACAAAGGTTGCTAACCAATATATAGGCTGCTGACTTGCATGTGTTTTTATTTAAGGCTAGTAGATTGTATTAACAAAGCAATTCTAATTTTATTTTGTTCAATATAATGCTGTTGTGGTTTCTCACTGTTATATTTGGAAAATAAAATAAAAAATTGTTTGGAAATTGGGGGGGGGGGGAGAACTAGAACTGCTGGCTGCCAGACAATCCGAAGATCTCCTGGCTATACTACACACAATGCCATGATGATGATAAAGAGAACACAAGCCTAGCTAGAGCGCAGAGGGGGGCTTTTTGCCAGAAGTAGAGAAGTTGCCATATGCTTTTAATCATGACACTTTATTTAAATTTTTAACTGGCTTATATATTGGCTTTGATCTTTAAAAAAAAATTAAAATGGGAAGGGAAACCAGGCTCATTAGGAGCCACTTGTCCTTGTGAGTCCATCTGTTATCAGGGCTGTTGACTTTCAAGATGATGCCTCATCCGCCTGTCTACCGGTAGCAGATGGAATAGGGCCTCCACTGGCATTGCCTTGTGAGTCTATCTGACAGATCTAACAGGATGGTTGCCAACATTCCTGAGGAGGAGAGGCAAAGGCCCAAGAAAACATGCACTGAGGAGTAAGCTTGATGCCCATCAGAAGATGCCAGAAAGCTGACAGCTGGCTTCAGCAGTCTTGTATAGGAACTAGTGAGTACAAGTTATGATTGGAAGGACTGGAAGGGCTTTGCAGTTTTCTTTGCAACCCCAAATGACCATTGGTGAAGCATAATTGCAAAATCCAGGGTATACTGTGCCAGATTACTGCATTTTCAATAAGATTATGGTCCTTGCACTTGATAGTGGAGGTTGGAAATGAGTATTATTTAGATCCTAGTTGCTAAAAAATGCTCAAATTTCTTCATGACTGGATAAGAATTTCCCTGCTCTGGAGGTGAAACCTGCATTCAATCTACATATTCCACTCCTGTCCTTCAGACTCTAAATATAGAAGAAGAAGAGGAGGAGAAGGAGGAGGAGTTTGGATTCATACCCCACCCTTCACTACCCAAAGGTGTCTCAGGAGGAGCTTACAAACTCCTCTCCCTTCCCCTCCCCACAGCAGACACCCTGTGAGGTAGGTGGGGCTGAGAGAGCTCTGACAGAAACTGCTCTTTTTCAAGAACAGCTGTTATCAGAACTATGGCTTGCCCAAGGTCATCCAGCCAGGTGCATGTGGAGGAGTTGAGAATCAAACCCGGTTCTCCCAGATTAGAGTCTGCACACTTAACCACTACACCAAACTGGCTCTCGAGAGACCTCCAGATCCCCTGATGGTCCACTGAGGGCTGGTGGAAGGAATATGTAAAAATGGCACTGTACCAGTGGTATGTCACTTCCAGTGGATACCTAGAAGTGTTGTCATACTGCCAGTGTGAATACAGGTAACACTCCATGATTTGGGCTGTAGAGTTTTGCCCAAATCTTAAAGTGACACCTCAACATCACACCAGTGATGTGATTTCACTTCCAGCAAATACTGGAAGTGATGCCACATCACCAGTGTGATGTTGTGGCATCACTGGTGCAGCATAGTTTCTCCTTTCCCTTCCCTTCTCCCCCCACTAGTTGCTAGCCTTTGGGCCTATGGCCACGACCAATGAAGGAAGAGGGCAGGAAGACCTAGGCCTCAAACTCAAAAGGGGCCTCAAATTCAGATACTTGTTAATTTTTTGGGATTTAGCAAGTTTTGTTATTTGTTGGTATGTATATCCAATTCCAATAACCTTTATTGGCGTAACAATAACTTTAAAAAGAAAAGATAACAGTACAAATCAGCCCATTTGCCAACAAAGAGAAACAATCAGAGTACAGTGATTTGTAACATTGTATATAGTAATAATAATAGGGCAAAGTGATAAAAGTTGGGAACAGTAATCTTATCACAGTAATTAAAACACTTACAATAAGAAGCTTAACTATCCGAAGAGGAATCATAGATACACCTTAACTAGGGATTTCTGGTTCCGGCCGACGAGGGGGGATGTCTGAGCCTCAGCACTGCTTGACTGGAACAGTATTTTAATTTTATTTTATATCCATTCATTGCTTTTAGCCTATCTCACATGGAATTTTTAAAGTGAACTGTTTATCTTCAGTGTAGGGTTGCCAAGTCTGGCAATCTCACCGGCGGGGGAGGCTCGGACAAGTCCGGGAGAAGGCTCGGTATGCGCACGCGCGCAAAGCACGCGCACACCGCCGCCACGTCACCGGAAGTGACGTGCAACGTTGCTGACGTTGGGGGCGTGGCCCAGCTCGTCTCCCCGACGAGCTCGGCCATGCCCCCAACGTCAGCAACGTGGCTGCATCACCTCTGGTGACGCAGCTTTGGGGGGCGGAGTTCCCCCCGGGGCCCGATTCCACTGTGGCGGAAATTGGGCCTCCAAAGCGGGGGTTTCCCCGCCCCTGCCCCCATTTGGCAACCCTACTTCAGTGCAAGAAAGTTTTTGTGACAGCTGCTAGCTTTCTGGCTCTAATCTGTCTGCCTCCTCTATCATTTACTGTGGACCTGGGAGACTTAATTGGTTGGTCAGCTATGATAAAGAGAGCACTAAGAAACTCTCTTAATTAAGAGGTTTCCTTTTTGTTTTGTTTTGTTTTCTTTTTCTCCTTCTCCCTCTCTTCGTGTATTATAATGCCTGCAGAGAAGCGACCAAGAGACACAGAGGAGGCTGCCCCATTTCCAGCTCCCAATCAATCCAGGATCAGAGTCTTTTTTTAGCTCAAGTGAAAGTAAAAGTAGGAGTAAGAATTATACTCCTATCTATGCCGTGGAGACAGCAAATCATTTTTTACCACTTGAGATTGGCAGTGAGGATACTACTACTTTGGAGTCAAGGGTGGGTCATATTGATTCAGCCTCGGAGGCAGCTGGAACACCTACGGAGAGCAGCCTGTTAATTTTAATTGCAAGGACTGTGGAATGTCTCTTTAGAAACATTCAAAACATTAATACTCAAATGAAACAGCTAACTGCAGAGCTCACTAAGCTGTGTGCTAACAATCGGCAGATACAACTAACATCTCAGGTACAGCCAATATCCCAGAACACTAGCATCGGAAGACGGGGGCAGATATATGCCATGAGGGCGCACGGCCTGAAACAGGGAAGTGCTTTATGGAACAACCCCCTCCAGCTAATATTTCAGCCAAGAAAGATATGTTTAACAATATTTGGGCGAAGGGGACAAACCCCAAACTGGAAAGGAGGTCAGCGTCCCAAACGTCATTTGGCTGACCTACTTAGAATAAAATACTCAGAAGTCGACCTGGTGGAGGCCAAATCTCTTAATGTAATGTATTAAAAGGCTTGCATGAATCGCCTCATTGACCTCCCATGTAAAGCTTCAAGCCAAGCCACGGCTCCTCCGAACAAACTTCCTATTGGTCGCTCTGTAGCAGCGACCAATCAGAACTGTACCTGTTCCCTGCGAGGGAAAGACTCTCATTGGTCTTTATCGAAACAACCTCATTAGTTGATTATTGTAAACTAGCAGTAAAGCCCGTTGTGAAAGCAATACAACGGGATCTAGAAAGAGGCTCTGGGGCAGTGCTCTGGCTTTGGGCAAACAGTGTCAATTTGCTGTGGTGACCTCAGCAGGGTATAATGACAGAGTCCACTGTTTTCTCCAGAGGAACTGATCTCTGCTACCTGAAGAGCAGTTGTAATTGTGAGTAATCTGTAGCCCTCACCTGGAGATTGGCAGCAATTGTTACCCAGGACAAAATGGCTGGTTTGGAGGGTTTAGTCTATGGCATTCTACCTGTCTGAGGTCCCACCCCTCTGCAAACCCCACCCTCTCCAGGCTCCACCCCTCAAATCTCCAGGAATTTGTCAGCATGTAGTTGGCAACCCCATCTCCTTTCCAGCTAGCCATCAACCTACCATTATCTGCCCCTTTGACTTCAGCTGACTTCTGCCCTCCCTTCTGCAGAGCAGTTGTAATTCTGAGTGCTCTCCAGCCCTCACCTGGAGATTGGCAACAATGGTTCCTTATGTGGGACTGACTGGTTTGGAGGGTGGAGTCTATGGCAGTGTACCTGTCTGAGGTCCCACCCTTCCTCAAACCTCACCCTCTTCAGGCTCCATCCCTCAAGTATCCAGGAATTTCCCATCTGGAGTTGGCAACCCTATCAGGACTGGCCCCAATGTGTTTTCTCCCAAAGGCCAAAGTAGGTGACAGGACCAAGCTTAGTTGCCTACCAACAGGCACTGAGGGGAATGTAGGGTTGCCAGCTCTAAGGAGGGAAATACCTGGAGGTTTGGGGGGTGGATTCTGTAGAGGGCCGGGCGACGGAGGCATCGGCCTTCTGTCGCCCGCCTTGCCCCCCCAATCTCGGCCCGGGCGACTGCGTCCCCCGCCAGCGGCCGCCCGACTCCAGACCCCCCCGCGGCCACTCCAGCCAGGCAACGGAGGCATCGGCCTTCCATCGCCTGCCTCGCCCCCACCCCCCCAATCTCGGCCGGGCGACGGAGGCATCGGCCTTCCGT
>NW_015168109.1:138983-150970 GCF_001447785.1 Gekko japonicus
GGGGGGGGGGTTGAGGTGTGGAATGTAGTGAAGTCCAATCAGCTTCCATATGCAAAAGACCTTGAAACACTGGGCGGGACTGCACAAAGCAGCCAGTCTTCTGCCAGCGTCTTCTGACTGACAGTTCAAGCATCCATACACTAAAGGGGCCAACTTTAGAATTTTGGCACCCACTACTCTTTTATTATAAGGGAGAGATAGGCGGGGCTATGTTAGCCCGGGATTGTTTAAAAGGAGCCTAGCTCCCAATGTTAATCTGTTCTGGTTATGAATGCCTTTAAGTGCTTGTTCGTTACTCCAATAAAGCTGATTCACTTTGCTGAAATCACTCTCCGGATCTTTGTTAGCGGCGATCTAACACTTAATCTCACAAATCAGTCTCAAAAAGTTCTTCTCTCCTTTGCTTCTACTAGAATACCTTCTCTGATTCATAAGAAGAAGCCAAGTTTGTAACCAAAGGTGTTTTTCCAACACGGGTGTTCCAAAATGCTATTACATTACCCTTGTGCTATAAGAAATCCTCTGGTGCTGATATGAACTTACCATTACAAGAGGGGTCACTAATGGAAACAGAGGTACATCAAACATCCCAAATGAACTTAATTTCCCGGGATGACCAGGGTGAATCCATGGAGAACACACAAACCCCTTCAGAACATCATCATGCACAAGCTGGCCAAGAAACAAACCTGACCCCCTTGGACTCTAAAAGACAACTGACACATAAGTACTTGGCAAATCCTCTAGAGGATGATCTTTTTGACTCCTTTGGGAATCTCCCTTGCAATGAGCAACATTGATAGACTGGATTTTATGTGCCATAAACTGAGTGAGATTAAAGACTCAGAGATACAGCCAGTTGATGGGTCCAAAGCCCATAAAAACCTGAGTGTTACGACAGACCTCCTAGAACCAAGCTCTTCAGTGGATGCTGAATGACAATTACAAAGGAGGAGCACCCAAAATATATTGTCCCAGAGCTCCAATCATCTTCGAAATACCAAAAATGGTTCTCATGGTAACCTCTTAATAGAGCACCCTCTGAATGAATTAATTGGATTACCTCGTCATGAATCCTCAATGACCCCACCAGCTAGTCCTCCATCTAAAGTTGGGACAAATGGCTGTATTTGCTCTGAACATAACAAATCTCTCAACCTAATATCTGAATTAGATTGACTATGTATATCATGTATTATTGTTTTTATTATGACTGGGGGTGTCAGAGCTGGAAGAGGCCTGAGCCTCTTTGAACTTTTTAGAGGGCCTGTCTCCTTACATCCATCTCTTCCCTCTCTTACATACCCAGTACTTTATACATTCTGTAAAAACTGAGAAAGACTGCAAACTCAGTAAGTGCACTCAGAATTGCTGATTTCATATGCCTTTCCCAGTTACAAAATTTTAGCACACTATAGTATATGAGATCCTTTTCCTGTTTCCTCCATTTATTAAATAAAAAACCTGGAGATGGGGATGGTCTTCTCCTACAAATTATATTCAATGCTCTTCCCTTACTCCAGGTTGATCCCTACCTGCCCTACGAGTACACATCTGAAGGGATGCTGGAAAGAATTCATGCCTATATTCAGTACCAGGTAATCAATCTACATCTTGATCAGTAGTTTTTTTCTGACTCAGAAGTCAATTGGGTTTGATGCCCAGCTAGTGCTAACTTCACAGTCACTGTACATTTTTCTAATGTGGATTAAATCTCATTGATGGCTTAGAAGAAATAGTTGTGATATGGGAGGGGAACCCCCACATTTGCCACTTCAAGGATTTATATGACAGAAGAACTGCTAATATGGGGAGAGGGAGTTAAAGAAAAAGTTCTTATAAAACAGAAAAGATTCCTGCCCCTTTCAAAGACTAGTTTATTGTGGCATAAACTGTTGTGATCCAGAGCCCCCTTCATCAAATGCCACAAACTGGCCCAGCAACCCATCTAAAATTTATTCATATGAAATATATGCTCTTTCAAAATGATCAGTGAAGAGATATTAATTATATTATAGGGATGTTCATTTCTGAATGTTTTATCTAGAAACATTAATCTGTTTCTGCATGATTTGGCATCAGTGTTAATGGCTTCTATTCAACATTTTTTCACTGTTTGCTAACTGGCAAAGGTGATATGCTTTGAATACATCATGTAGGGGTACATTCTTAACACTGAGGTTGTTTGTAACTATTGTCTGAATTAAAACCAAAGAAATAATCCAGTCTCTTGTGAAAGGGGAAGAGCAAAGTCTAAAGCTCCTTTGCTCTTGAGAACACTATGGAAACATGCAAAAGGTATACCTGCCTTCCCAGTGCATATATATGTGCTGAAAAAGACACTTTGCCTCTTCATATCTGAGACAGAATGATATGCAGATTTCAAAAGCTCTCTTTGGAATTGGGCTGAGCAAAATGAGCTGTTCTCCAAAAGAGGTGGGACAGTTCCAGATTCAAAAGCCTGACATCTTCCCAGTAATGTCACTGACAGTGCAGAAAGATTTCAACACCCTTCAGGCCCTCTTAAACCTTGCCTACCACCCCCTTCCCTTCCGTAATACATACCCAGGAGCTCTGGAGAGCTGTTTCCAAATCCCCCAGCACTTGAGAAGCTGTTTTACAGCATTGTATGCATTGAAGGGAGAGGGGAACTGAGAGGAAGGAAAAGAGAAATCTTGGTGTCCCTTCCCCATTGGTAAGAAGGGTAAGGGGAAGCAAAGAAGGGCATGGCTGTTCTTTGACTTGGAGTCATTATATACAGGTTGCAAGTGAGCATTACAAGCTACCCAAATTCATATTTCAAGATGAGTAACTTTGCGACCATCACTAGTTATGAGGTAATAATTAATGCATGCCCATTTCTTCTGTAACATGTTTAACCCTTAAAGGGGCTTAAAGGGGCTGGGTTAGTTCTGAATGCCTCTTTTAAAACCTGAACTGCAGCTTTGTTGTTGTAACCCACCCTGAGCCCTTCTGTGCATAAATAATAAACATTGTTTATTGAAAGGGAGAGAGAACCAGGGCTATAGAACTGGGAGTTTTGAATAGAACACTGGTTGCGGTCAATGTTCCCTCTAAGCTACGGGGTCTTGTGAGCAAAAATTCTACTCTGTGAGCTACTGGCATTAAAGTTGTGAGCAAGAGATTTGGCTGCTGGATAAATTAGTTTGCTCTGGAGCCGTCCTTCCTGAGCCAAGACAAAAATGTGTGAGCCAGAGGCTCAAAAACTGTGAGCTAGCTCACACTAACTCAGCTTAGAGGGGACATTGGGTGCGGTAACATGCACAAGATAACATGGGGGGTGGGGAAGCAAGGCTATTCCCTCTGGAGGAAATTGACCTGCAGTTGCATGATCACACAGTTTTTGGAAGCTGCGGGGACAGCCCACCACCGCATGATCAGATGAACTGTGCTTAAACGGGGAATCAATGAATTGCATCTCAGCACTGTGGGCTCTCTATGGAGTGTGTGATGATGTGCATGCTGAGGGGGGGGGTCGGCGTGGACTTGGGATGGCCCGATCAGACCATCCTGACACCATGAGAGCATGCTGGTGCAACCAGGCAAGAGAAAGTCCGACTATGGCCTGTAGCAAACCCGTTTGCTACCGAACTTTCCCCAGTGTCTTTTTACTCCGCTTCTGCGGTGGAGCAAAATGGGTTGCCAATGGGTGCAAGGCACTTCCTAGATGTTTGCATCTGATCACGCCCTTTAAATCCGCCCGGCATTTGCGCCTATGGTGGGAATAATTGTGCGTGTGATCGCAGCCACTGTTAACAACAAAATAAAGTATACTGAGGAGTGCCAGACTGAGGGTGAGAGAAGAAGTAAGTCTCTGGGCTCCGACTGACATACTCAAGGTCTGGATGCTTGGTGACATATATCCTCTTTACACGCTCTGAGAAGCAATGTTTCCCCACAGCAACCCCAAACACTCCAGAAGAACAGCCCCACACCAGAAAATGGTCCCTCTTCTGCCAGCTGCCTTTCACACTTCTCTAAAGTTGTTCTTGGGAACACTTTGCCTATAAAAATCCTCCACTCCCTCAGGAAAAATACCACTTCAGGTCTCTCAGCAGTCAGTTTTCTCCAACTTCCATCCACCTAAACATTCTCAGCCCATCCTATCAAGACTCAGCAAATACCGTGCTACAGACGATTATAAAATATCTCAAATAATTTTATATATATATATATTGTTTTATATAAGCCTTAATACATAGAAAGAATCATATATCAAAACATCTAAGTATCATCTCTTAATATGTCACAATTCACACCAATGAAGCTGGGTTGAATAATTACTGTTAAATGGATAGATCCAGGTAGGCAGCTGTGTTGGTCTGAAGCAGGAAAACAAAGTTTTAGTCCAGTGGCACCTTTAAGACCAACAAAGTTTATGACCTTTCGTGTGCAAGCATACTTCCTCAAATACAGTGAAATGGAACGTGCCAGTCCATACATATAGGTAGAGGCTGAGCAATAAATTAGTATAATGAAGATATTTATCAGACGCAGGAATAACAAGCTTGTTTATATGATTACCATTGAACATAATGAAGATGTTTTAACAGAAGCAAAAACCAAACAGAGATATCAAGCTAAGTACACATGGTCATCGTTTGTTTGGATTCAATTATGTGGGAAAACACAGAGAGGCAAATAAATATGTCAGACTTGGAGACTGATGTGTAAACACACACACACACAACATATCCTTCTTAATCCTTCTTAATCATGGAATACTAAATTCAAATAAGTGAGACCCTGTTGTTATGCCACATTCATCTTCTCTCAAGCATGGAGGTAACAAACAGGAGGTGGGGTGAATAGTTGTGCAGTGTTATGTCTCCTCTGTCAGAGAAATACATTCCAATTTTCATTGCCTTACATTATGATCACTATTCCGATATACTATTTTAAATAAGACATATACTAAAAGACAAATGTAGCGTAACAACAGGGTCTCAGTTGTTTTTATTTGCCTCTCTGTGTTATCTCTGTTTGGTTTTTGCATCTTTTAAAACATCTTCATTGTTAAATGATATCCGTTGTCGTGCCCTGGGGTATTCCCCAGGGCTCGGAGGACTGGTTGCTACGATTGAAGACTCAGGAGGGAAACAAGAGCCTCAGACCTGGAAGGTTTTTGGAGTTTCCGCACTCACAGTACTCCTTCCTTGGGGTTAACAGCGGCTATCTTTCTCTCACTCTCCAGCCAGTCACCACCAACATCCTCCTTGGCTCTCTTCGTTTCCCTCCTTTTATCACCCCCACTCCCTTGGTGACTCCTCCCGTTCCTCTCCTCTGCCCCACCACCACGTCCTGAACCTATCAATCACCTCCCTCCACCTTCCCTATGGTGTGCCTCTAGTCCTGCCCTCCTGTGATCCTCTGGGTTACTCTCCTGAACGGCATTGCGCAGGTGAGTGGCCGCTTCCGGGTCCTGACATCATCAACCGCAGCGTCTCCCGACCCCTCCCTCCAGGTAAGGCTGGGTCTCTCCATTTGTCCCCCACCTGGGACCGAGCGCGCCCCTCCCCTGTCGGTGGTTGAGGAGGCGAGCGTGTCTCCAACTGCCTCCTCGACCCCGCCTCTCCCGCTACTCCTCTCTCCCGGGGGGGGGGATGCGGTGAGTGTGGTGAATGCGGTGAGTCTCCCCGGGTCCCTCACGGTTGTATCGTTGCTCAAACCCCTTTTCCATGGAGTGCGGTCTTCTGAGGGGGGCCGATGGTCCGGCACTTGTCGCGCCAGTCCCACCGCAGCAGCCCGTGAGGCCACGGAGGAGCCCGTGGTGGGACAACCATATAAACCAAGCTTGTTATTTCTGATTCTGATAAATATCTTCTTTATGTTGTACTAGGAGTAATGCCCATTGTGGGAAGAAATACAACGAGATCTTGAAGGAAGCTCCAGATGAGTGTCCCGGTTATGGCTGGTGGGGCGGCAGAGGGAAGCGGAAAATGGAGGGAGGCAAGCCATGTTTCTTTCCTTCTGCTTAGCTATAAGGCAGGGCTGTCTCAAGTCATTTTGCTGCCCCAAGTGGGTAGAATGGGAGGACAGCCTCATGGTAACAGATATGGTTCTCTCCACCTCTGACTTATTTTTGAGGGGGAGGGGGGTGTTATGCAGTGGCAGCTAAGGTAGAAAAGCAGCTCCTTCTGTGCCATGTTTTCTGGGTTCCAAGGGTCTGGAAAGTAGTTCCATAGCTGATTACATGGTTGCCAACTCTGGGTTGGGAAATACCTGTAGATTTGAGGGGTAGAGCCTGGGGAGGACAGGATTTTGGGTGGAGAGGGACCTCAGCAGGGTATAATGCCATAGAATCTACTGCCCAAAGCAGCCATTGTCTCCAAGAGAACTGATCTGGGTCACCTGGACATCAGTTTTAATAGCTGAAGCCCTGACTTCTATGTCACATTGGCTGTCATAAAGGGGCCATCTCAGCAGGATATAAGGACACAGAGTCCACCATTTTCTCCAGGAGAACTGATCTCTGCCATCTGGAAAGCAGTTGTAATTCTGAGTGATCTTCAGCCCTCACCTGGAGATTGGCAACCATGGTTTCCCCCAACAGACACTAATGGGAAATTTATTTTACCTCAGAACATCAACAGCAAACTGTTTAGAATGTTAGAGGGAAAGGCCAGTGAGGCCACAAATGCAAACGACCTCTGTGTTCCGAGGAAAAGGCAAATCAGGCCACATATGCAAATAACCTCTGTGTTCTGACTGCCTGTGGGGGGGGAGAGGAACAGCAAACTGTTTAGAATGTTGGAGGCAGGGCTCAGGCAAAGCAGCTGGTGGATAGGGAGATCCTCTGAATGACAGATCAGAGAGCGAACTGATTTTGGAGCGTGTTGGAATGTTCAAGGGAGTCCATGACCAAAATAGAATTATATATATCGGAGGATGCTAGTTTACTGCTCAACCTCTGCCTATATGTACGGACTGGTAAGTTCCATTTCACTGTATCTGAGGACATGTTTTTGCACACAAGAGCTCATATCTTGAATAAAACTTTGTTGGTCATAAAGGTGCCACTGGACTCAAACTTTGTTCTGTTAAATGGATAGTGGGTTGGAGTGTAGTGAGGGCTTTTCCACATTCTCATTTGTGTCACTCATTTGTCCCTATTGCTTTGGCCCCCCTTTTCCACATGTGTTTTGCTCCCTCTGGGACTACTAGAGAGAGAAAAAACATGGGGGGGGGGGAACCCTGAAGCAATAGGAACACACAAGGGATGAAAATCAGAATGTGGAAGAGCCCTCAGATGTAGGCAGGACCAGAATCCTTTCTCCTTGCTGTTATGGAATATTTCAGTATACAAGAAATGTCATTTGGGATTTAAAAATGTCAAATAATGAATGTTTGGCAGCAGGAAAAAACTCTGTTCTGGAGAAGACCTGTCAGCTCTTTCCATTTAGAACAGCTTCAAGTTATTAACAGGTTGGATGAACTATAGGTGTAATTACCAACTAGGGAGAAGGAAACAGTCATTCTTCGCATCATAAATCTCTCAGAGTTCAGTCATTGTCTGCCTTCACTTCCCCATTTGCTATTTTCATACCTTTTTGAAAATGCTTCCATATCAACCATCATTTTCTACCCTGATAGGATTTCTGTGCTGTTGCCGTTCCACCGGACACATCTGCTATGAAAAGTTCCACGAGCCCATTCTTTCTGCAGCCCAACTCAACTCACCTGCTATGGGCTCACAATGCCAGCACCAGCCTCCCAACCTGGCCCCCAGTCAACTCCATGCAGGTGTGGCTGTCAGAGACTGGACAGGCATGCACTAGTACCTGTCAACAGCATGGGCTGGTCTGCGAGCCAGAGTTTTTCAAGTTCATCAACAAGAAGGAAGTGTTTCAACAGTAAGTCTCTTTTATTATTAAGGCCACAGTACCATGCACACTGGCCTGGAAAGAAGCCCCATGGAATACAATGGGACTTACTTCCAATTAGACATGCCTAGGATTGTACCGAAACAGTGTCAAATATCAGGAAATTATATTTTAAAGCTGTTGGGACAAGGTTGTAAGTGTTGCTTTTTAATCTCCATCTGAATCGCCATGCTGTGTTTTGACATACAGGCCACATAATACTAAAAGTGCCACAAATTGTAACTTAGAACATAATTTAAGTTGGAATGTTGAACTTTTTGCAAAACTTGATATTTGCTTGAAAAAAGTCTGAAATTTGAATTACAACTTGCTTTTTGTTTTATGAATTCTGGACACTGAATGTAACCCTTTTAATTTTTGTTTCAAGAAGAGCACTATCACATCATACAGAAAACCTATACCATTAGGCACAATTCCCTAATGTAAAAGTCTCTTTCGATCCCTGTCCCTTTTAAGCCCTGGAAATTGGTATTGACTTTTATTGCCACTCCTTGAATTCTTGCCGAGGGAATATTTTCATGGATTTCTCTCTGACGTGTTCAGTGTCCTTTCTGCACAGCATAGCAAAAATTTAAAAATGTTTGCACAAGCCTTCTAGTCCTATTGTGTGTGAATGGCTTTCTGCAAGTGAAAAGGGTGTTGGGTTTTTCAGAAAACTTTATTCTATCCTCTTCCTTCTTCCCCTTTTATTCCTGTATCTGTAAGCATACATTTGGAACACACAGGCACTGACATTTTAATAGAACATAAATCTGCCACCCAGCTCCATGTATAGCTCTAGACAATTAAAATGGATGCATTATCATTTCTGTCACACTGACCAGGCAAGCAATTTGAATCCAAGTGACATTTTAATATGATACGTTAGTACCAGAGCTCCGATTCTACTTGCTAAGCTCCTTTAGCTTCTTACAATCCAGCCATTTTGAAGCAATTGCTGGTTCAGAATCACTCGCTCAAATCAGAGTGTATTAATGCGATGCCAGACAGTTGTATCGAGCAATAGGAGATGGAAGCACTGTAGCAACACCTACAGGTATGTGCAAGGTATCTTCCACTGAGGGTGCTTGTTGAGGAGAAATGCCTAGGGGATAGAAGCCCCAAGCCTATTATACAGCTTGGGCTTCTTTGGAACGAAATACTTTATGCTTTTCTCATATATAGATGGATGGATATCTGGATAGGGTTTCAGACTTATATACTTTGGCACTAATATTTTGGTGAGCTGCTATCAGGGATAGCTGGCCCTAGATCACATGGTGCCCCAGAAAATGAGCCTCTTTAATGCACCCCCCTTCATTTTTTCAGCTTTGGGGGACATTGTTCTTTTATTATAACAGTGGCTTTAGATCTTTCACCACCTGAGGCAGCAATGGCATTAGCCACTGTCCCCCACCTTATTGCAGCTGCAATAATGGCCACCACCCACCTGCATCACTGCCACCACCTCCAGTCACTATAGAACACAATCCTTCTTGATGCCACAGAGCTCTTTACATATGGCGCTACAAGTCAAGCATGTACCACAAAACATCCTGAACCATTATCAGTTACTTCCAGCTGTGAGTTTTTGGCCACCTGTTTTGGTTTCTCTGACAATAGAAAAGTGGTTTCTCTGACAATAGAAAAGTAAAAATGACAGCTGCAACTTCATCAGCAGAGAAATCTCACAAAAGTCTGGGAACTGAAATAAGCAACTTCTTGTACTATTTTCAAAGAGCCCTAGGTGAAAAAGAGGGTCCTATCCTCTGGCTCCCATGTTAGGGCAGTCATTTGTGCAGGCAACAGGAGGCTGTTGGCAGGTAGGATGGGAGGATGCCACCTCCCCGAAAAAACTGCTGCCTAAGGCAAGTCCCTCAGGTTGCTTCATTATACAGCTGGTCCTGAGGATATTTTTGTTCATGCATAAAGTCCTGAGGAATATGTGTTCTCACAGCCCATAGCAAAGAAAAAGAAAGGTGGGTGTATGTTTTCGCAAGTCTTATCTGCTTCTTTGTAATTAAATGGGAAAAACCTATAGTAATTGTAAATGTAGGGGGGAGGCTGGAAGAAAGTATCTATTTAGAAATAGATCCAGAGAAGTTAAAATCAGCTACTATTTTTAGATATTTTTGCCATGGTGTATAGCAGAGGTGTCAACCGTCCAGCCCATGAGCAACTGGCTGTCTCCTGCTTCCTTCTCCTGGTCTGCTGCTGCGTTGCCAAGCCTCTCTTCCTCCTTTAGCGAGGAAGGGAGGGGGGAAGGAAAGAGAGAAAGTGTGCATATGCACCAGAGAAAAGCTTCCTCAATCACTCTCTCCTGCTTCATCCTCCAGGCCTGCTGCTGTATCACCAAGCCTCTCTTCTCTCCAATGGCTGAAATCTCCTCTTCCTCCTTTGGGGAGGAAGAGAGGGGGGAAGGAAAGAGAGAGAGCATGTGCATGCACCAGAGAAAAGCTTCAATCACTCTCTCCTGCTTTGTCCTCCGGACTGCTGCCGTGTCACCAAGCCTCTCTTCCCACCAGTGTCTGAGATCTCTTCTTCCTCCTTTGGGGAGGAAGGGAGGGGGGAAGGAAAGAGAAAAGCTTCCTCAATTGCTCTATCCTCTATCTGGAGAGAGAGGTAGGTAGGGGGAAGGAAAAAGAGAGCAAGAGAGCGAGCGAGAAAGAGATGGAATCCCATGGCACCTTTAAGACCAACAAATTTTAGTCCAGGTATAAGCTGTTCCTCCTGTATTCTATCCGGAGTATATTCCCCAGTGCCACCAGAAGAAGGTCTAGGTAGATGGCCAAGAAGTAGTAGCCTGGCAAGATACTGGTTCCCTCATAACTACAGTGCATCACTCACTAATTGATCCCAAGTACCTCCTCCCAGGAGAAGGGAGGCGGGTAAGGAGTCTGAATGAAGTAGAAGGGATCGTGCTCCCTGTGGCCCAGCTACCGATCAGCTGCAAAGGCTGGAGTGGATCGTGGAAGGTAGCTGTGCATTATTATACCATGATAGCCATGTTTGTGGGGGAAGACTTAGCGGAGCATCTGACCAGGGAACCCAGAGTCCACGAGCCTGAGCTGGCAGAAAAGGAGGCCAAGCCAGAGGAAGATATCTACCAGCAGTTCTTAAAAGACTTTGCAAATGTTCCTGAGGAACCCAGTTGGCAAACTGATGTTGACAAAGGGGTGTCAACCCGTCATCAGTCTGAAAAGCAGCAGCAAGGTGAGCACACCCCAGCAACTTCTCCAGACCATGTGGTAGAGCCGACGGTGGTAGAGTCTCCTCCAGTGATTCCGTCTGCGGTTCAGAAGGATCAAGAGGAACGGGCTTCCGGTCTGGCTAAGATGGAGGACTGAAGCGTTTCGCGATCGTGCGAAGCGAGCGACGGCCACTTTTGACAGTTTGGGCAATACACAGCCCAACGCATCACTCCCCAGCGAGGGGGGGGACAAGCAGGCAGCAGCGCCCTAGAGGGAGTGTGAGGTTGGCGTAATCCAGCTTCGGAAGAAGCTGAATTGGGCTTTGACCTCCTCCCACGAAGAAGGCAAGTGCCAAGCAACTCTATAGTGGCCGATCGAGCCGGATTACCGGCATAAATTCTTCGTCAGCCGACCTCTTTGAAGAAGGACAACAACTGTGAGTTAAAAGAAACAATGCGAAACCCGTTTTGAACGTGCTAGATAACAAAAACGTGCCGCTTACCTGAACTGAGTTTGGAGTCAATTTGAATTAAGCGGTTGAGCGGAAAATGAATAGTAAATCCCAGAAATCCGATTCCGGAGAGAAAAAAGTTGATTGAAGCCTTTAAAAACTGTAAAAACGCTTATTGTTTAACATTCCTGTGGTGAAGATGGAGCCGTGTGCGCAACTGTAAAATCGAAACTCACGAACAATAGCGTGGGAAGAGCAGGCTGGTGTCACAAAGAAAGAGGTCCGTGTGAAACATCCAGGAAGTTGAATTCCTAGACGGGCATTAGCGAAAGGAAGACAGTGGAACTTTTAAAGGTGCCGGACCGGAAGTGAGTTTTATGCGGAAGGAAGGGCCTGCAAAATACCAATCTGACCTACTCTACACGAAATTACCATAGAGAAGTTGCGCCCGACATTTTGAGG
>NW_015168109.1:151168-170387 GCF_001447785.1 Gekko japonicus
GCCTCCATGGAAGCAATGGAGAAGAGAATGACAGAGGCAATACAAGCCATGGGGGAGCAGATAGAAAAAACATTGGGGGACCAACTGGAGAAGCAAACTCAGATTCATCTGAAACATCTAGAAGAAGTCCAAGAGAAGAACATAACAGCATTGAAGGAATTGGTTACTACAGAAATAACTTCAATCAAGCAAGAAATGGAAGGAGTTAAGAAGGATGTTCAAGCAAATGCAACCAAGACTACAGAGACAGAGGAGAAGATACAAAAAATAGAAGAGAAACAAGATTCTTTGACTCAACAAATTACAAGATCAGAGACAATGATGGAGTTCAGAAGGATGCAGACTCATCTGAGATTCAGAGGCATTAAGGAAACAGAGAATGAGAACTTAAAAGAAAAAATGATGGAAGTGATAACGGCTTTTCTGGGCGAGGAGGAAGGGTCAATGGACTCAGACTTTGATTTGATTTATAGAGTGAACTCCAGAATTGCAGAAAAGAAGAATTTACCAAGGGATGTAATTGTACAATTTGTAACAAGATCAATAACAGAGGAGATATTCAAGAAGCAATTCAACGTCCCTTTTGTAATAGAGGGAAACAAAATTATGGTGATGAGAGAACTCCCAAGAACAATACTGCAAGACAGGAAAAGGTATAAATCCTTGGCGGACAAACTCAGAGCTTTGAGCATCAGATATAGATGGGAGATTCCACAAGGTTTATCCTTTACGTATCAAGGTGGGAGGATTCAGATCAGATCGATGATGGACTTTTATAAATTTAAGGCGGACAATGCGGACGTCTTTGGAGAACTTTAAAATAAAACGCATAATGGAGTACAAATTGTTGTCATGGAATGTTAATGGATTAAATTCACCAAACAAGAGGAAAAGAATCAATCATTGGATACAGAAACAGAAATGCAACGTGATATGCTTGCAAGAAACACATATTAGAAAACAGGATATAAAATATTTAAAGAATGCTTTATTTGGAATTGAATTTTGTTCTGCGGCCTCAAACAAGAAAAAAGGAGTTGTGACATATGTGAAGAAGGAGTTACAACCTACAGAAATTTTTAAGGACATAGATGGCAGATACGTGGGTGTGGAATTAATGATTCAGCAGAAAAAAACATTGTTGATCAACGTGTACGCACCCAATGGAGCAAAGGAAAAATTTTTTAAGGATATAACTGACCAATTACAACAATTGACTTATGAGCAAGTTATTATGGCCGGAGACTTTAATGGGACAATAGATCGTCTAGACAGAAAACCACAAAAGGACAACGAATTCAGCGGAAAATTGCCAAAGAATTTTTTTGAATTAGTTAAGCAAGAAAAATTAGAAGATGTTTGGAGGAAATGGAACCCGATGCAGAAAGACTTTACTTTTTATTCCAATAGACATTGCTCTTTTTCCAGAATTGATATGATTTGGATGTCTGAAGAATTATCAATGAAAACACATAAGACTGAAATTTTGCCAAGATGTAATTCAGATCACAATCCGGTGGTATGGAGTTCCACAGAAAGGAAAAAACCCTTTCTGTGGAGGATTAATGAAGACTTGTTGGATAAGAAAACGGTAATTGAGATGTTAAAGGAAGAAACGAAACAATTCTTTCAACAAAATTTAAATAAAGAAACACCGATACAGATTGTATGGGATGCTTATAAAGCGGTGATGAGAGGAATTCTCATCTCGCAAAACGTGAAGCAAAAAAAGGAAAAACTTCAAAAACAAACAGAAGTGTTAGAAAAAATTGCTCAGAAAGAAAAGGAATTAAAAAAGAAGCCTGGAAAAAAGCAAATTATTAAAGAATTAAAGTTGCTGAAGGAACAACTGAATGAGACTTGGAATCAGGAAATGTATTGGAATTTAAAGAAGTTACAACAGAAATCTTTTGAAGGGGCGAACAAACCGGGAAAATACTTAGCTTGGCAACTTAAGGCTAGAAGAGAGAGAAGAATGATAACCAAAATAATAGAAGATGGAAAAGAGTTCGTTGATCCTAATGGAATAAAGAGATGTTTCTTCAAGTATTATGCTAAACTATTCCAAACAACTAGAGTTGATCTTGAGAAGATTAAAACATATTTAAAGGAGATTCCACTACCAAAAATAAGTAAGGAATACAAAGATTTATTAAATGGTCCAATTCAAAAAGAAGAAGTGATGAAGGCAATAGAAGAGACAAAGTTGGGGAAGGCGCCTGGGCCGGACGGATTTACAGCGAAATTCTACAAAAAGATGAAAGAAGAAATTTCCCCGGTCCTGGAAGCTTTAACCAACGAAATAAGAGAAAACAAAAAGGTGCCGGACTCATGGAAAGAAGCAATTATTTCTTTGATTCCAAAGGAAGGACAAGATTCAACAAATGTAAAGAACTACAGGCCAATATCTCTTTTGAACAACGATTATAAAATCTTTGCAAAAATTATTGCAGAAAGGGTGAAAAACTATTTACAAACGGTAATTTCTGAAGATCAAGCGGGCTTTTTACCCAAAAGGCAGATTAGAGACAATGTAAGAATAGTAATGGACGCAATTGAATATTATGAAAAGCACCCAGAAAAAGAAGTAGCTTTTCTGTTTGTTGATGCAGAAAAAGCTTTTGACAATCTTAATTGGAATTTTATGCACCAGATGATGGAAAAGATTGAAGCGGGACAACATTTTAGAAATTGTATTGAAGCTATCTATTCTGAACAAAGAGCTAAAATAAATGTGAATAAAGAACTGACAGATAACTTCAAAGTACAGAAAGGAACAAGGCAAGGTTGTCCGTTATCACCGTTATTATTTATCTGGGTATTGGAAATACTTTTACAAAAAATACAGTACGATCAAGAAATAAAGGGCTTGACACATAAAGGACACCAATACAAATATCGAGCATTTGCAGACGATGTAATGTTTATGGTGGAAAACCCAACAGAAAAATTGACATTGCTTTTTCAAAAAATAAAGGAGTTTGGAGAATTGGCCGGCTTTTACGTAAATAAGAATAAAACAAAACTTATATGTAAAAACATGATCAAACAAAAACAAGTGGAACTACAAGAACTGGTACAATGTGAAGTAGTTAAAAAAACAAAATACCTTGGAATTGAATTAACGGCAAAAAATATAGACCTATATAAGAATAATTATGAGAAATTATGGACTAAGCTGACTCAAGATTTTAAGAAATGGGATAAAATGAACTTATCACTGATGGGAAGAATATCAGTTATAAAAATGAATGTCCTACCACGTTTGATGTTCCTGTTCCAAACAATACCAATTCTGCATAAAACGGATTTGTTGGCCAAGTGGCAACAAGAGTTGTCAAAATTTGTTTGGGCAGGCAAGAAACCAAGGATCAAAATGAAAATACTTTGTGATGCCAAAGAAAGAGGAGGTCTACAAATGCCAAATCTTAGACTATATTATGAAGCGGTTTGTCTAACATGGATGGATCAATGGGTGAAGCTTGAAAATGACAGATTGTTGGGGTTGGAAGGGCATGATTGTAGATTTGGCTGGCATGCATATTTATGGTATGACAAGATAAAAATGGACAGTTTTTTTAAACTTCACTTGGTGAGAAAAGCTTTGTATATGGTATGGACAAGATATAAGAAGTACCAGAGTGACTTAAGACCATTGTGGATTGTACCAGTAGAAGTGTTGATATCTTACTCAAGACAGCGAGGTAGAGACTGGTTGCCATATAGAGATTTAATTAAAAAAGAGGGAACAGAGTGGGTAATGAAAAAGCAGAATGAAATTGAATATGAATATGAGTGGTTGAAATATATGCAGATTTATGATCTTTTTAGATCTGACAAAAAAAACTATGGTTTTAGAGAGGAAAAAAATGAAATTGAAAAGGTATGGGAGAGTGGAGGAGGAAAAAATATTTCTAAAATGTATAAGGTGTTGTTAAAATGGTATACTGAAGATGAAACTGTTAAAGAACAAATGTTAAAATGGGCTATTAATATGAATAAGGAAGTGGATATGGAAACTTGGGAATATTTGTGGAAAAACTCTATTAAGATCTCGACATGTACTAATGTTAAAGAAAATTGTTATAAGATGATGTATAGGTGGTACATGACACCTAAGAAGATTGCAAATATGAATCAAAATATGTCAAACAAATGCTGGAAATGTAAGAGGCATGAGGGCTCATTTTATCATATGTGGTGGACTTGTGAGAAAGCTGTAGACTTTTGGACAAAAGTCCACAATGAAATGCAAAAAATACTGAAATGTTCTTTTAAAAAAGCACCGGAAATTCTGCTTTTGGGACTCAAAATGGAAGAAGTCAATACGACTAAAAAAACTTTACTCTGGTACCTGATAGTGACAGCGAGAATGATTTATGCTCAGTTTTGGAAGACGGAAAAGGTACCAGAGGTTGAAGAATGGATACAAAAAGTTCTGTTCATGGCACAAATGGATAAGATTACAAAAAAACTGAATAACAAAGAAGACGATGAGTTTTTTGGAGAATGGAATGATTTTAAAATTTATCTGGAAAAGAACTGGGATGTGAAACAAAACTTAATATGTTTAGATCAATATTAAGTCAAACGATGTTATCTTTAGATTGTAATGATGAAAAACTGATATTGTTGATGATATGAAGTAATTTGGAGCAGGGGTGGAAGCATTGTGGGAAGCCATTGGAGGGAGGGGAGGAACTGGGAATGGGGTAGACAATTGATAGAATGAAATGTTTTATATGTTGTATTCCTGAGAAAATAAAATTTGTTTACCAAAAAAAAAAAGAAGGATCAAGAGGAAGACTCCAGCCTGGAAGAAGTCTGTATCAACTTTGATTCCATGTTCCCATCTGATTTGGGTGACGTGCAGGGGTCTTGTTGTAGAAAAAGAGCTGCCGGAGCTCATTAGCATAACTCATTAGCATAACTTATTTGCATATGCCACGCCCCCTGACATCACCGGAAGTGACAGATCGCCACACCCCCTGACATCACCGGAAGTGTGTCAGAAGGCCCGGCTACTTACCCTCCTGCTTCATCCTCATTCCCAAACGGAATGAGGATCGAAGCAGAGGGCGGGGTAAAGAAGGGGCGGGGCTTCACCACGTGACCGCCCCGCCCCCTAGAGGTTCTCTTCCGGAGCTCCGTACCTGAGAGCTCCCCCCCGACTAGAGCCCTGGTGACGTGCCACTTAACTATGTGGCTCAAACCAGTGAACAACAGCATCAGCAACCACCCCTAGAGCATAACACTACAGTGAAAACTGAATATGGGGCAGTTCTAAAGCCCTTTGAAAGTAGTTCCACTGTTGGAACAGAAAAGCCAAGAGTTGTGAAGCAGCCAAACGAGAAAGTGGAGAATGGTAAACTGACTTTGGTCAATGACCAGCAGAATGGAGAAAAAGAGAGCCAGTTGTTTCTTAAGACTGAGTTTGCAGTGCCAGGAAAAAGTTCCATTAGTGGTAACCACAAAAGTCAACCTGACACCAGCGGGAGAAGGAAATTTGATGAGGAATCTCTGGAGCGCTTTAGTAGCAGGCCAGATCTAGTGGATCCTACTATTGTGACAGGAACATTCAAACCAGAAACAGGGAATAAACTTTCTATGTTTGAAACTTTGAGAAACACCATTTATTCTGAAGTAGCTACACTGATGTCTCAAAATGAATCTTGCCCTCAGTTCCTAATTGAGCTTCTTCAGGAACTTCAGATGCTAAATTCAGACTGTTTGAGACAAAGAGCACTGAAGGCGTTACAGGATATAGTAGCCAGGCGTACAGCTGAAGGCAGCACGAAAGTAGATTGTCCAAAACCTCTGAACTCAATGGCGTGGTTAAGATCCAATTTAGAACTTACTCCCAGCGAAAGCCTTGCCACTACAGATGATGAGACATTTGAGAAGAGCTTTGACCCAGGAAGGCCTGCAATAAATTAACCTGACGTTGTATTCTTATTAATGTTGACCAGAATACTGTTTACTGTTTATTATTGAGATTGAGATTGAGATTGGATTTATACCCCGCCCTTCACTACCTGAAGGAGTCTCAGAGCGGCTTACAAACTCCTTTCCCTTCCCCTCCCCACAACACGCACCCTGTGAGGTAGGTGGGGCTGAGAGAGCTTTTTCAAGAACTGCCCTTTCAAGGACAGCTCTTGTCAGAGCTATGGCTTGCCCAAGGTCATCCAGCAGGTGCAAGTGGAGGAGTGGGGAATCAAACCCGGTTCTCCCAGATTAGAGTCCGCACACTTAACCACTACACCATATGTGTAAATGGCAGAACCAGCACAGATCACTGCTATGCAGCCCTCATCAATGGGGTCCTGATGGAGGTTCCCTTTCCCTTGACCCTTATATAGCCAATCAGAGAGGAAGATTCTGTGAGGAGATGTGTCTTAGCCGTTAACTGTGGGAAATAGGATGTTCTTTCGTCTCTCTGCGGCCTGGTCCCACTAAGGGGAAAGGCTGGTCTGGGAAGACAAAGATACCTCAGTTTTTCGGTCTCTCTCTCTCTGCAGCCTGGACTGTGGGGACAGGCTGGTCTGGGAGAGAGGAAGATCTCCACTGGGCTCAGCGTGAGTGCTAGGTAGCATGGCCTGGAAGTAAAAACAGGTAGCTGCATTAGATTATGTTTATTTTTCCTTTCACACTGTTGTACCATGTTTAAGCACCTTCCCTTGTCTTGTTTTCCCTGCCCCAGTGTTGTTTTTCTGTTTAATTATTTTCTCTGCCTGGGTCAATCACGCCTGTGTGTTCTCGGCTGTAAAAGGGGCATTTTGTATGTGCTTGAGAGGGTACCCTGGACCTTCTCAACAGGGACCATAAGTCCAGGGTGGTGGCGGCGAAAGGCAGAGACCCCCTGGGGTCATGACAGACCCTAATTAGGAATTACAGCACTGAAAGTAGATGGCTAAGTATTTAAAAATAGATTTATGGTTCCATCGATTCCAGTTCAACACGTGTCTTTCCCCTCCCACCTCACTGGCTGCCTTTCTTCACATTAACCCCCCCCCCCCCGCCCGCTTTTTTGTTTCATTATCATCACTAGTAGGGATGGGCATGAACCAGTTCAGACTCAGAAATCCGGACCAAATTTTGCCTGGTTTGAGGTTTTTGACCCTCCCATGCTTCATAGGCAATGCTGCTCGCCAGTAACAGACATCCGTCTCCACTCATTGTGATGGGAAGGGGATCTATATAAGCGATGGAGCTGCACAGGTTATCTTGGTTTGTGTTGGGTCTTTGGGATTTCTGGGTGTCTTTGCATTCACAAAATAGTGTTGCTGGTGGGCCTGGGCAGGGGGGGGGGGGGGATAACCTGCCTATGATTCACACTACAGCACAAGATCTCTGAACATTAGTCAGTCAAAAGCCCAGGGGAACTGCCTTCCCTGGATTTCTGTGCTACATTCATCCCCCCCCCCCCCCATTTGTTTATCTGCTGCAAAGGGTGGGTAAACCTGCTTTCGGGGTCTTGTTCTAGATTGACTGGTGAGGATGTCATACTGATTTACACCCGCCACCCACATCTCCTTGGGTTGTCTGTGCCTGGATCACTTCAGAGTGACTGCCTTAGGTTTCCCTTATCTCAAAATCCCCCCCCTCCCCTGGGTTTTCTGCCTGAACTGTCCCACAGTCATTGCCTTAGGGCTGCCTCCTTTCTCTGTGTCTCTTAACACCCACCTCATTCCACCACTGTCTGGGGTTCTGCTGCCTTGGGTACCCTTTTCTGCTCTGCTCCAATAAAACCCCACTTTCTCCTGGGTTTTCTGCTTGAAATGTCCCACAGTCATTGCCTTCGGGCTGCCTTCTTCCTCTGCATCTCTTAACACCCACCCCACCCCACCACTATCTGGGGTTCTGCTGCCTTGGGTCCCCCTTAACCTTCTCCATTACAACCCCCCCTTCCTTGGGATTTCCGCCTGGATTGTCCCACAGTCATTGCCTTGGGGCTGCCTCCTTCCTCTGTGTCTCTTAACTCACATCCCATTGCAGCCCACCACTGTCTGGGGTGTTGCTGCCTTGGGTCTTCCTCAGACTTCTTCATCTCAAACTCCCTCCCACCTTTCCCCTTCATTTTCTGCCTGAATTGTCCCATAGCCATTGCCTTGGGGCTGCCTCCTTCCTCTGCATCTTTAACACCCATCCCAACCCACCACTATCTTGGGTTCTGCTTCCTTGGGTTTCCCTCAATCTTCTCCATCAGACCAAACCCAGCTGGGCTCTGAGAACGGGTAGGTGAGGGAGCTGTGGCTGGTGTTTTATTACTTGCCTATCCTTAACTTGTGAGGAGAAGTAGCCAAGGTTACTGTGTGGGAGGACAGTGTTTGAAGGTGTGTGAGTGTGTATAGCCTGTTGGAGAGTGGTGCTTGTTTGAGGAAGTGTGGTTTCTGTTTGTCTCTTTTGCCTGGGTGTAACTGAGTGTAGATTTTAGCAGTTTTGCCTGGGGCTGACTGCTGGCCCCACCCTCTGCTGGGTGAACCTTTAATTGTATAATGTTCTTCCTTGCAAGAGGCACAAGCCTTTGGCATGAGCCAAAGGGTGAGAGCTCAAGGGCTCTTGCCCTGGGGCTCTGAGCCTGGGGGTCTGGCCTGTGAGCCCTGTAGGAAGCTGAGTAGCTCTTACATGCTATATTTGTTAAGTTTTGTTTTGCTTCTGCAAACCTATCCCAAGTAGCCCTGAGAGGCAGTTTGGCAAGGGAGTTATCAAGGAAGTGCCAGTTAAACTGAACTAATTTTGAAATGGATTGCAGTGGCATGGCTGGTGAGGGAGCTGAGGTAGTGACATGCAAAGTCTGTGGCATGTTCGTATTCTTACCCGAGGGTAACGGCAACTACACTTGCAACATAGGTTGCCCTATTGGAGGTTGCCCTATTGGAGAAGAAAATACAGGAACATGAGGCACACTTGTCCACACTCCAGTTTATAAGGGAAGGTGAAAATTTCATGGACTGAACACATGAAGCACTCCTGAGTGAGCAACAGGAGGAGGAGGAAAAGGTATCTCAGCAAATGGAGGAGCACTCAACACAGGAGGAGGGCACATGGAAGGATGTAACTGACAGGAGCAGGAAAATCAAGAGACATTCTGAGCCTCTGTTACTAAGCAATCAGTTCCTGGATCTCCCCACAGATATTGATTCTGAACCACTGGAACAAGGGCTCCTCCCCCAGCCACCATGAAGCTTGAAGAAAGTTTCTCAGACCCCCGTGAATGAGAGGACTCGAGCTTCTGCTACCCAATGTAGGGGAAGGCATGTGTTGGCAATTGGGGATTCCCTACTGAGAGAGGTAGAAGCTAAAGTGTGCCAATTGGACTTGTTGTCTTGAGAGGTATGCTATCAACTGGATGCACTCATCCAGGATGTGACAGAAAAGGTAGGAAGACTCATTAAGCCCATGGATTATTATCCCTTCTTGCTCATCCATGAGGGAACAAATGATATTGCTCAGTACAGCCCAGAACATATTAAAAGAGACTATGTGGCTCTGGGTAGAAAGGTGAAGGAATTGGGAGAGCAGGTTGTGTTTTCTTCGGTTCTTCCTATCAAAGGAAGTGGCTTAGGAAGGGAAAGAAGAATACTGCAAATCAATGACTGGCTACACAGATGGTGTCATCAGGAAAGGTTTGGAGTTCTGGATCATGGTTTATGCTTTTGAGATGAAGCTCTTCTGTTGGGAGATGGTTTGCAACTCACAAGGCTAGGGAAAAATGTGTTTGTTAACAGCCTTGCAAACCTATTAAGGAGAGCTTTAAACTAAATCCTATGGGGGAGTGAGACAAAAATGCAAACCCTAGTATGATGCCAATAACTGGAGATAAGAACGCTAAAGTTTTGTGGGGAGTGGCACGTATGCTAAGTAATATTGACTCACATGTAAGTACAGAAAAAAAACCCTTAGGGTGCATAAAACATGGATTCTTATGTCTCTACACTAATGCACAGAGTATGGGAAACAAGCAGGAGGAACCTGAAGTCCTAATACAGGAAGGGGACTGTGACCTAAAAGACATTCCTGAAATTTAGGATCGGGGGGGTACAACAATTAAAAGCAGCAGACAAATATGGAAGGGTGGAGGGGGTCACATTATATGAAAATGATATATATATATGTGTGTGTGTGTGTGTGTGTGTGTGTGTAAATCTGAGCATGGCAGTTCAGTTGAAAGTCTCTGGGTAAAAATAAAAGGAGTAAGAGATAGTAGTGATATTATGGTGGGGAGTCTGTTATATACCACCAAGCCAGGCAGAGGACTTGGATGAGACACTCCTAGAACAGATTACGAAGTTCTCAAAAAGACGGGACACGGTGGTCATGGGAGATTTCAATTACCCAGATATCTGTTGGAAGTCCAGCTCTGCTAAAAATGAAAGGTCCAATAAATTCCTGACTTTTTGTCAGGCTCCTCAATCAGGTTACACCACACAGGGCTTCAGAAGAAGGTAACTGTTTATTAGTGTTTCCAGTATTAAAGAACACATGTACAGATTGTGTCAGGAATGACCGTCAGTATAAGGGCATCTGACTTATAGTGAAATCAAAACACCCCCCTGTAAGTATAAGCCAATGATTATAGTTCGCGCGCGCAGGCACAAGCAAGTGGGCAAGCAGGCAAAGCGTAAAAACCGTTAACATTCCCAGCTGAGAAAAGTGCAGCTGGAGACTGCAAGGTCAAGCATGGACACACAAGCTGGACAGGGAAGAGCTGAGAATGAAGAGGAGGTGCACCCCTCCACATTCCAGATCTATGACAAGGCTACCTGACATCCTGCCCCTCCCAACGACCCCTCCCAGGTTTCTTCGGAAAGCGCTGGTGGAGGGCTTCCGGTTTATGGCGACATGCTGGTGGACGCATCTCCCGGACCTCCCGGGGATGTGATCTGCGCATCAGCGGAAAGTAGGGGGTGACGGGTCATTACCCCCCCGGATTTTTGGCAAACGGCTCCTAGCCATGGGGCTTTTGAGGGGTGGCCTCTTCACCAGCGCAATGCTGGGAAATTGAGGTGCTCCTCTGCCCTGACGGTCCTGCTGCTGAGTGTCCGTATGGATCTAGAGCCGCTGACTGGGACAAGCATCGGAGATCGAGCATTTTGAACGTATGCCGAGTGAGGTTGTATGACCAACTATTAACTGTGAGTTGGGTTAAAGCGAAATGAGAATTTAAAAAGAAAGCTACCCCCTGGGAACGGCAAAAAAAGCAAGCGGGGGAGGGGTCCCTCCCATACGCATGAACTAAACAATGAAATACTAAGGGGGGAGCAGAAGAAAAAGCATTGAAAGCTGTTTTTAGAGACTTACCCGAGCGCGGATAAACATGTGGGCGTATTTCAGAGAGTTTAGCAAGTTCTCATAAAAGTAAACAATCCATAAAGATGGCGGGGAAAAGGGCAGAGAAAGACAAACCAGTAAAAATGAAACCAGCTGGAATCTTGAACCCTTGACCGGAAGAGACCACCGAGCTCTCCAAAATGTTGGCAGAGTCCTTGCGCCCTCTGCTGGATCAGATGACTAACATAGAACAACAGCTGACGAATCTAAACCAGAGTCTTGCAACTCAGCAGCTCCAACTGACTGAGACTTTAAAAATAGCGGAGCAAACAGCTGAGAAGGTGATGGACGCCAATGCCAAAAAAGTCAAGAAAAAGGCGCAAAAGCTGAAAAAGAAACAAGCCTCGGAAGAATCACAACTTTTACAGCTGCAAATGGAAAAAGCAAATTTGGTCCTATGGTTTCAAGGGGTCCCAGAATTAAAAGGTGAGAATCTAAAGCAACTCCTGAGTGAAGCATTAGCCCCAGTTACAGATTTGAAAGCAGAGTATCTTGCAAACAAAATGGATGTGGTCTATAGGTCCTATTCTGTGTACATCAAACAGAATAATCTGCCTGGGGAAATAGTGGCTAGATTCTCAAAGCGACATGTGAGGGATTCTATCCTGAAAGCAACTACAGGAACACCCTTGAAAATCGGGGACAACACCATCAGGATTCTAAAAGACATTCCATTTGAAATAAGACAAAAGAGAAAGAAATATAAAGATTTAATCCTTTTTCTTCAAACAAACAGCATTGTCTACAGGTGGTTAATTCCAGGAGGAGTCATTTTCAAACTGCAAGATAAAAAAGAAAAGATTGACTCTGTTTCCAAAGCACGTGAGTTCCTGAGAGTGCAGCTGGGAGAGCCAGCTGCAGTTGAGAAGGAAGAAGATGACAGCAAATCCAGTGGCGAATTGGACTCAGTGTCTTCCAATGAGGACTCTCTTTCTGATAAGGGGGCGGCTGCCCCCAAGTGTACATATAAATTGAGGATTAGAAAAGATAAGACAAAATGAAGGCTGAAGGACTCTGAATTGTGCCTTTAAACTTTAGTTTTATTGTGGGATGCTCTGGGGGTTCTCTTAAATGGATAAAACATTGGACAAAAAGATAAAAAATTTAGCATAGCCGACCATGTTCAAAGTAATACTAGCAAAGATTAACATTTATATAAGCTGTTGTGATCTCCTATACTTGGGGTTTCAGTTAGTTGTGGTTTTCTTTCCTTTCTCCCTAGATGTAGTTACCCCTTCCCAATTTTTCATTGAAGTTTGGAGGAGGCGGATAAATTGCCCCCCCACAGACACTCAGATTGTGCTATCAAATTAATCCCAGACAAGAAATTACCTAAAGGTAAACTTTATGCAATGAGTCCTTGGGAAAAAGAGGAATTGTGTGAATTCATTGACAAAAACTTGGCGTGTGGGTTCATCCGCCCAGCATCCTCCCCTTTTGTGGCTCCGGTCTTATTCCGGAAGAAAAAGGATGGTGGGTTGAGGTTGTGCATAGACTACAGAGTTGTTCGGAATCAAATTATTGGTTTCTATCACAAGGTTCGTGGGGGTCACTGGATACTTCATTATTCATCAATAAGTTGTTATGTCTGGACTTCACAGATGTGCCTTCATTAAAATCCATAGGTTCATGAAAAGTAGTTTCTCTACTTGCATGGGGTATTTGGCAAGGAAGAGATTTGCAGTCTCTCATTTATCCATAAAGAATTATTATCTTGATTCTTGATGTCACTCCCTAGCTTCTGTGATTTCAGCTATTGATATTTGTTGGTTTAAAATTTCCCTCTGCTCTTTTGTAAAAACTTTCAATTTGTGCTTTTCTATATATTTGTTAATTTGTTGTTGAGTTGCATCGCAAAATGTAACAATAAATAAAGGGACGGTACAGGGCTGTCCTTTGTCTCAATTGCTTTTTATTTTTGTACTCGAAGATTTAACAGATACAATTAGAGCAGACAGTCAATTTAGGGGACTGAAAATAAAAGGAGAAGACTACGAATTATTGGCGTTTGCTAATGATTTGGTATTTATTCTGGAAAACCTGATAACCTTGGTGAACACATTGAGGTTGACTTTATGAGATTATGGAGAAGTGGCAGGTTTCAAAATTAACTATAAAAAACCAAAAATGTTAGTCAAAAACATGACAAAGGTCCAAGTGGACCAACTTCAATAATTAACTGTGTTTGAGATACAGAAAAAGATTAAATATCTTGGAATCAATCTAACAAATAAAACTAGCTCTTTAATGGGTAACAACTATATGGAATTATTAAAGGAGATAAAGATAAAGTTAGAAAAATGGAAAGACCTTCAACTATCTTTTCTGGGGATAATCAAAGTTACTTCAGAGAATTAGACAAAATTATGACACAATTTATCTGGCAGGGGGAAAAGCCAAGAATTAAACTTAAAATACTTCAAGATGCCACGATTAGAAGAGTCTTCGCCCTTCCAGATTGGGCTTTATACTATAGAGCTGCAGTTTTGACCTGGATTAAGGAGTGGATAACACTAGAAAATGCTAGACTCTTGAGATGAGAAGGTCATGATCTACAATTAGGCTGGCATGCTTATATTTGGTATGGGAAATCTGATACCTATAAATATTTTAAGCAACACTGGATTAGGGCTTCCTTATGGAAAGTTTGGGAAGAAATTAAAAAATGTTTTTAAGTCAAAACCCCAAGATGGGACGCCCCCTTAGAAGCCCTTTCAAACCCAAATGTCAACCGAAAAGAAACATTTATGAGATATCAAGAACTGCTGGATAATAGGTTTGAGCTTAAAAATATATATTGGCATAATTGGTGGCAAAAGGCACAATCCAATCCAGATATCTCTCCCTTATAATAAAGCCGTAGTGGGCTCCAACATTCGAAAATGCGCACCGTTAGTGTTTGGCCGGAAGAACTGCCACTCAGAAGACGCTGGCTACGATGGCTGGCTCCCTCAGGGCAACTGGGGTGCCATTGGCTGGGTGGCTGGGAGGGGAGGGACGAGATCTCACTTGCCTTGGAGCGCCTGGATGGGACAGACGCTCCACTGGTCAGGAATCACAGCCTGATAGAGCCGCCACTGCCGTCCTCACCCCACCACTGAATCACTGAGGTAAACCTGCCTTCCCCCCGTCGAAGCTGACCGGAGGCTGTAGCCTCCGCTCGCCCAGCTGCCTCCCCCCCCTGCGCGCCCACTCTAAATGGCCCTGAGGCAGCAGCAGCGACGAGCCACTCGCCGCTGCCCGATTTCCCTCCTGCACATTTAAAAAGGAACCAGAAATATTACCTTTGGGACTTAAAATGGAAGAGGTCAATGTGGCGAAAAGAACGCTTATGTGGTATATGATTGTGACTGCCAGAATGACATATGCGCAAAGTTGGAAACAGGAAGAAGTTTCTGGAATTGGGAGAATGGATTAAAAAATTACTTTTTATGGTTGAAATGGATAAGATGACAAGGAAACTGAATAATATGGCAGCAGAAGACTTTTTTGAAGATTGGAAAGACTTAAAAGAATATCTGGAAAAATACTGGGATGTGAGAGACAATTTATTTTGCTTTGATAACTATTGAGTATAGAGAATTGTGAAAAAATAAGTTACCTGTAGAATATGTAAAAGATAAAGAGGAGTACTTAAGAGTAACCTAAAGATTATGCAGGAGGTTGTAGCACTGTGGGAAGCCATATATAGGGGGGAAAGGGAGGAGGGTAGGATATAAAGGGATAAGAACTGTAATACAAATGTTGAACTTTGTTGAATATATCCTAAAAATAAAATGTTTACAAAAAAACCCACAAAATGTTCCAATAGATGTTGGAAATGCCGAGTAAAGTAGGGTCTTTTTTCCATATGTGGTGGCAATGTGAAAAAGCTAAAAATTTTGGGCTTGGATACATGAAGTAATACAAAAAACACTGAAAACCTCCATCCCTTTTGTGCCTGAAATATTTTTAGTGAGTATTATACCACAACAATATGGGGGAAATGATAGGTATTTTATATTACATGTGACTATTTCAGCAAGAATAATGTATGCTAGATACTGGGGGGAAATAGAAATACCATCTAGATGTGAAGTTATTAACAAAATATTGGATATAGCAGAGATTGATAAACTGTCTCTATGTTTGAAAAACCAAGCTGAGGATTTATACAAGAAGACGTGGTCGAGATTCTATGTTTGGGTTGAAAACTATGATGTCATAATATAGCAAGCTTGAGAAATTACGTTGTTAAAAAGGTATACACCTGTAATACGAAAAGATAATTAGTACTAAATATTAGTAATCATTACCCCAGCAATCTTAATTGTAGCTTGTGATTCATCCGGGCCGACATTTCACATGATGTACTCTCCATATAAATTAAGCAGGGTGACAATATACATCCTTGCCATACTCCTTTGCCTATTCTAAACCACTCTGTTGTTCCATGTCCAGTTCTAACTCTCACTTCTTGACCCTTATACAGGTTTCTCAGGAGACATGTGAGGTGGTCTGGTACTCTCATCTCTTTAAGGACTTGCCACAGTTTGTTGGGGCCCACACAATCAAAGACTTTAGCATAGTCAATGAAGCAGAAGTAGATGTTTTTCTGGTACTCCAGTCTAAAGATATTGTTGGGAGTTAAGTGCTTGGATAAGAGATTTCTAGGGAATCCTATGTATTCCAGCTTAAATTCCATGATGGAAAAAGGCAGGGTATTAATATACAAATAGCGCGTTTACAGTGCCACCCTAAGTAGAGTTATGCCTTTCTAAATCCAGTGACTTCAATGGACTTGTAGATCAAATATGTTTTATGTAGGGTGGCTGTGGAGAGTTGAACAAACGTATTATTCGATTGGGAGACAACCTACCATATGGTGTCATTGTAATTGGGAAGCTCTCAGACAAGTTCTGTAAATGAGTGTTAGATCCTCCTCACTGAAGAATTGTGCATGCACATGAATGCTTATACCTTGAATGAAACTTTTCTGGTCTTGAAGGTGCCACTGGACTCAAACTTTTTTATCCTCTTCATTTATTATGCTTTTTAGAGCTAACCCTAAAGAGATATAGATATTGATTCCAATAAAATGACTTCTGCAGAGTCATGCTGAAACCTATCATGGCACTCACTGGTCTTTTCATGGTAGGATCCATACAGCAAAGCTCTCTTTTTCTTTTTCCCCTAGGCTCAACATTGTTTGTGATAGCACTGAGTCAGAGATGAATCACCTCTACCCAGCTGTGGCTGAAAATGTCCGTGAGTGCTACCTCCAGAAGGAATTTTTGTTATTCAGTTGTGCAGGGTACAATAGCAAGTACCAGCGCCTCTGCCCTTGTCGCAACTACCAGAAAGGACAAGTGGCACTCTGCCATGAATGTTTGTGATTCTACCAGTACACGTCTATTGTGACATACCACATACAAGAAGTAGCTTTTTTCATAAAGCTTCTGCAATACCCAAGAATGTTCCAAATGAGTTATTCTTCATGGAGGCTCATGAAAATACTTGGAAATCAATGAGACTTTGTTTTGTTTTGTCTACAAGTCAAGGGAATTATCACTCTTTCAACATCACTTTCCTTCTTAAGGCATATCTTCTACTGCATCCAAGTCCATTGAAGACCTTGGAGGGACCCAGGAGAGCCATGATTCACATTCTTCTGAAGGACAGAGCATCACTTCAGGATCTCATCTTCCTTAAACATTTTTATTTATTTATTTTTATGGGGGGGAGTTGAAATTAAAGCAGAAAATTCAACAACTGGTCTGGGAGGAATTATTTGAATTGCTACTGTTTCAAAATATTTGGCTCACCTCTTTGGAAACAGTGCCTTTCCAAATGATCGAGGTTTATAAGATTATGCATGGGATAGAGCAGGTCGAGAAAGAAGTACTTTTCTCCCTTTCTCACAATACAAGAACTCGTGGGCACTCCATGAAATTGCTGAGCGGTCGGGTTAGAACAGATAAAAGGAAGTACTTCTTCACACAAAGAATGATTAACACATGGAATTCACTGCCACAGGAGGTGGTGGCAGCTACAAGCATGGACAGCTTCAAGAGGAAATTAGATAAGCATATGGAGTAGAAGTCCATCAGTGGCTATTAGCCACAAGGTATAGATAAGAACTCTTAGGCTGGGGCAAGTGATGCTCTGTATTCTTGATGCTTGGGGGGGGGGGCAACAGTGGGAGGACTTCTAGTGTCCTGGCCCCACTGCTGGACCTCCTGATGGCACCTGGTATTTTTGGCCACTGTGTGACAGAGTGTTGGACTAGATAGGCCATTGGCCTGATCCAACATTGGCTTCTCTTATGCTCTTATGTTCTTAAAAGGGCCTGAGATCATTGGAAATGTAAGGGAATAAAAGAGGAATTTAACTGCAGGCAGAGAAATGCAAGCTCTTTTAAGCTGCATTCAGATGTCCTAAACAAAACTCAGTTCATGGTGAGAACAAAGAACCTGGAGCTCATGCACTTTCCTCCTTTCTTCTTCCTTCCTGCACAGATGTGGTGCAGAAGCTGAAGACTTTCTGGTGTGGAATAAATTGTAGCTTGTTGTGAGGGCCAAATTAGGTTCTATATTTGGACTTTTTGACAAATTGAATTTTGCTTCAAATCAAGAAACTTTCAATTTTTGTACTGCTTACAAGAGGTATATGTACGGGGGGAGATGAGAGCAAGATCTAAAACCCAAATTCTTCCTGCTTTATTCTCATCACAGGGGTATATTTATGATATTGAATGAGGATATAGGCAATCAATATTGAATGAGGATATAAGCAGTCTAGCACGGTATGCAGCACTGTAAAACAGGGAAGAATAAAAAGCTTTGGAACTTTTGAAAAATTGAAGAATACAATAGCAGACACATAATTCTGTCAGTGTGGTTAAGAGTGGTAGACTCTAATCTGGAGAACTGGGTTTGATTCCCTACTTCTTCACATGAAGCTAGGTGGGTGACCTTGGGTCAGTCACAGTTCTCTCAGAGCTCTTTCAGCCCCACCTACCTCACAGGGTGTCTGTTGTTGGGAGTGGAAGGGAAGCCACTTTGAGACTCCTTCAAGCAGAGAAAAGCAGGGTATAAAAACCAACTCTTCTTCTAATTCCCCATATACACAAATTCTAACTGGAAACAGGGTACTTTGCTTTATTTACAGTCCATGACCAGAATACAAGTAAGTAAGAAAAAAAATAACCATAGCCTGGTAAAATATAAAAATTAAAGTATACAAATATAAGAGTGTATAAAAGTTATTAAAACTAATACTAATACAAATGCAGCAATTTCTAATCTAACTACATAAAAATATAAATATAAAATACTAAAAATCACATACACTACTAAGAGGGAGATAAAGGGGATGAACAGGGATAGAGAGGGTATTTCTAGTGGGTGATATTTACCAATATTGAAGCTTCAGATCTGCTGGCAGCCAACACTTCATGTTCGGTTGGTGTGTGTGCGCACGCACACACACTGCAATTGGAAGTAAGCTTGTATTTATACACAAAAATGATGCCTGAGGATATGCTGATGTGGTTGCATCAAAAGAACAACAGTGCTGATATGTTTACAGGAAGGGTTCCCAAGAATAAAGACTAATGGTTAACAGCTCTCCCAGAGGGAGATCAAAGTATTTGGCAGAGCTTGATCGCTTTCCCAGAGTTGATAATATCTGTGGATGCCCCATGATGTGCAGGATGAAGAGGAATTTCCAGGTGTTGTAAATATGCTAAGTGGGCAAATGGGGAAAGCAGGATGGGGAGGTTACCATAAGGTGTGATGCTGTTTTCCTGAAAAACCCCAGTATTGTAAGATATACATTACCTAGGAATGGAGGAGAACTATTAGCAAGCAAGCCTCCTTTGATGAACTTCCAGATAGTCCCCCCCCCC
>NW_015168109.1:170405-191162 GCF_001447785.1 Gekko japonicus
TTCCTTGAGATAGATTCATTTCTTATCTGGAGTGATTTTTATATGAAGGGTGTATGGTATTACTTTCTTGTGGAAAGCAAACTACCCCTCTGTAGGATGGCACCGACTGGTAACAATAAGCTGAAGGATCCCGGGGAAGACTGACAAATTACAATGGCACAGGAGAAAACCAAGCTGAGCAGCCTCTGCGACCAGTAGCACTGATAGGGCTGCCAAATGAGGGTGGGTAAACCCCCGCTTCGGAGGCCCAATTTCCGCCGCCATGGAATTGGGCCCCGGGGGGAACTCCGCCCCCGAAGCGCAGCGTGGCTGCGTCACCAGAGGTGACGCAACCACGTCGATCACGTTGGGGGCGTGGCCCCGATCGTCGGAGGGAAAACTCTATGGTTTTCCCTCCGACGATCGTGGCCACGGCCTCAACATTTGACGTTGTGTGTCACTTCCAGTGATGTGCTGGCGGCGCGCGCACGCATTCTCAGACGGCTCCCGGAGACCGGTGACGCTCCCCCGCCGGTAAGAACTTCTCACTTGGCAACCCTAAGCACTGATAATGGGGATGGTTCACCCACTGCCTTGACTAGGGTTGCCAAGTCGCGGCAGGGAATTGTAGGTCTTCACAGAATCCTTGCCGCAAGGACAGCAAGACGTGTTGCACCCGCTGTCGCCAGGATCTGATGCTACATGTCACTCTGGCAACGGGGCTCCAAACAGCCCCGTTGCCAGAATGACACATAGCATCATGTCCTGGCGACGGCGGTGCAATGCGTCTCGCTGTCCCCGCGACAAAGATTCTGCAAAGACATGCAGATCCCCCACCACGATTTGGCGAGATTTGGCAGTCCTAGCCTTGACCCACACTGCCACAAACAGTGCAGTAGGCCGCAGATGCTGGTCTGACTCTAATCATGGCTGCTACTACAGCCAATCGATCTCAGCTGTCCTTGTAAAGCTGTTGGTGTCTGGCTCTGTATATTCCTGGCTGCCAAAAGGCCTTGAGGGCAGTGGCTCACTGGGAATTTTCCCACTAAGTGAAATGGCCGGTCTTCCCCTGAAGGATCTAAGTAGCCCGGCATTCAACAGTGGCCAGCCAAATGACCCTCCAAAAATTCACAAACAGGAAAGGAAACAGGAAGGGCCCGAGTCAACGCAGCCCGCCATTTGTGGGGCTGGGCAGGGAGGGAGAGATGGCTGGACTCTGGGATGGGGTGGGGTTGGCGGGCGGTGGGAAAGCTGGGACCACCCTCCCATCCCTGGGCCAATGGCAGAGCCCCGAGGCGGTCGGGGGAGGTTTTAAAAGGACAAAGCTGGCAGCTCGCCTGCTCCACCCCAACCTTCGACAGCACGCGAGCTACTTGGGGACTGGCCAGGTAATGGAGGAGGGTAGGCCGCCCGTACGGGATCATGCTGCAAGGCCCAGCAGCGAAGGGTTCCCAGTGTGTGTGGGGGGGTCAGACAGCAGGTTGCACTTACCCACTGCATCGAAGGGTTCCCAGGAGAGTTGGACAGTGGGATGCATGGGCTTGTGGTGTCCAGGGGACAGGGGACCTCAGCTTGCCGGTGGCGTCCCAGCCCGGGGGGGCCTCCGCTCGCTCCAGGCTGGTGCAGCTGTATCACTTGCCCCCTAGCCTCCTCCTTTATCTTCAGTGGGGGGTGGGTAGCAGACGGTGAGCTGGACGCAAGGTGGGCTGAGGTGGCCAAGCCAGCACCACGTGTGTAGCAGCAACCTTCCTGCATTAGCACACTGAGCTGGGCTCGGGGGCCAAGGGGAATCAGGGTGCAGCCCCGGATAGCCTGCCCTTGGATCATGTCACACCAGGCTGAGGGTGTCAAGGCACGGCTCCAGGGTTCGCACTGCATCCAGGCCAGCCACATGATGTAGACCCTCCTGGCTTCCTGGCGGAATGTTCGAGCCATGGGCAGCTGTCACAGCATTCAGGAGCCCTATGAGGAATTCCCACTGGGAGGGCCCTGCTGTGGATGGACTGGCCGTGGGACATGACTGAGAAATCCGCCTGGCCAGGACCAAGGCAGGGGGAATGAGCAACAGGGTGCAGCACTCACCGGCATCCCGACATGGCCATGTGCAACTCGGTGGGGGGGGTGAAGGCAAGCTCCCCATTCAAGCTCAGGCTAGGTGTGAGGGCTGAGTATGATGCTGTGAACCCTCTGGGCAGTCTGCGGCACGTGGGGCACATTGGTTTGCATCCCCCCACATGCCCGAGAGGCGGGGGCAGCAGTGGATCCAACTGCTTGGTGCATGCAAGAGGCCCCGCTGGCACCAGCAGGGGATAGGGGCCCTCTGCCCCTTCCCCCCTCTTCTTCCCAGGTGTCACTCCACGGAGGAAGACAAGGGCACACCATTTCTGCAATCTCTTCCCTTGGGTCTCCATGAGTCAGCTGCAAATCCTACAGGGTCTCCATGACTCAGCTGAATCAATGCGTTCTGGGATGAGATGGAGAGTGAGGACTCATCAGGTGAGTCCTCCTCCGAAGATGACAGCGGGCAGCCCCCGAATGATTATTGGGCAGCAGCAGCCCAGGAGCCTGGGTTGCCGGCTTGGGTGATACACCTCAGGGCATTGGCTGCTCGGGTCAAAAGGGATCCTGGGGTTGTCTGGGATGATGTGGACATGTCTGATCCGACATCCATTTTGTCCACATACGCGAAAGGGGAGGGCCCACCGGGGCTTTACTTATCCGATAAGGTTAGGGACAGCATTTTGGATGGGTATTATGTCAATATGTTCACCTTACTGAAGAAAGGGGGGGGGCTGCATGCTGCAATTGGGAAGGAAAGAGAAAAAAAGACAGAAAACATGAGGAGGCGGAGCGCACCTTCCTCAACGAGGTGTTGGGTTACTTGGTGTATGTGGGAGTGGTAGCTATAGTATACCCAGACAGGGGGTGGCACCTGCTTAACGGTGGCGCGACGGCGGCACAACGGTGTGACAATGCAGTGCGGCGGAGCCTAAGGGACAAAGGCCGGAACTGCAATCGGGAGCTGCCGTGCGCCGGAGGAGTCCATCAGGAGCCTGCCGAGAGATGTCGTCGACCCGTCCTAAGGCGCCAGGAAGAAACAACGGAAGCCCACCCGTGGAATGCAACAGGACCGCGCCGCTCGGGTGTCGATAGGTAGCCCCTCCCCCAGTCGAATTGTGGCCCTAGGATAGGAACTAATTAGGCACCTAGGCCATATACCTGTAAACCGCCCAGAGACCCTCGGGTAAAGGGCGGTATACAAATCGAAGAAATAAATAAATAAATATATTAACCACATGAGCAATGTGGTCAAGGCTAAGGTATTGGCAGATGAGGGACCAGTGATAGATTATGATGAGACCTGTCACAAGCTTGTTTCACACAATGACAGGGCACAGTGGGATTTGCTACAAGATAGGATCTGGCTCTTAGAGGTTGGCCTATTCATAAAAGGAAAAGGGGAACACAAAACTGACAGATGTTTTGTACGGAGGAAACGGTCCCTGGGGGGTCTGCTGGGAATACAACCAAAGGTGCTGCCGGAGGGCTCATTCTAAATTCAGTCACAGCTGTGAGGGGGGGGGCATGGAAGGATTTCCTGCCCACAGTCAGTGGGTAGCCAGCAGCCCTTTCGGGGTGGCAAACCCTTCTCCGGCAGTGCCACCAAAAAAGGGGGCAGGGTCCTCTGGCACTTCTGCTGGGCCCTCTTTGAAACACTAACACCTTGCCAGCCTGCCGGTCCTTGGCGGTCACTCCAGTAAGGGTGGCGGCCTTGCAGCCACTCTTGAGGACATACCCCCTGAGGGAGGCAGGGCACTATCTCTTGGAGGGCTTTACATAGGGGTTTCCCATTCCATTTTCTAGGCCATGGATGGCCACTGATTCAGACACTCTGAGGTCTGCTAGGGAGATGCCAGAAGTGGTGGCATTCAAAATCCTGAAAGAGCCGTCAGCTGGGCACATAGTGGGCCCCTTTAGCACTCCCCCCTTAGTGAATCTTAAGGTGTCCCCCTTGGGAGTAGTGCCAAAGAAGGCGCGGGTTGCAGCACAGCAAGATGGCCGGTACTGGGACTCGCTCCTGGGAAGTTGATGGCTCATCAACTCCTTTAGAGCAGTTCAAAAGATCCCAAATCTCAGTGAGCTCTCCGTAGGAGAGAGAACCGGCAAGGGACTTGATCCGGGAGCCCTGCAAGCGGCAGCAAGTGGATGGAAGCCCTGGATCATCCTCAATGAGGATCAATGAAAAGCATTCTATTGCAGCCATGAACACGTAGCCCTGACTGCCCGACCCAGAGGGACCCTGAGAACTCTACCTAAACAACCTAAGAAGAACACTGTAACTGCTAAAGCAATAACACTAGAGAATCCCTCCGCATTTGGCCCTTTAAACTTTAAAAGGACAAAAGAAAGGGAGGAGGGGAAGTTTCTCCCCCCCACCTCCTTTTTCCAAACAGCTGGGGAAAGTATTGATAACAATATTTCAAATATTCTGAGGGCCAACTGACAAACCTATGTCTGTGATTAATTCTTTTAAATCATAAAGTGGATTACAATTATATTTTCTTTTTCTTTTTTTGGGGGGGGAATCTTGGCTGGTTTTGGCATCTATAGACTCATCAGCACTACTGGTTGTATTTGATTTTGAACTACCATGCTTCTCCTGGAATTATAAATAAATCATTTGGATCTAAGATACTGAGATTAAGATATACCACAACAGGATTATTTCTGACCCTATTCCAGTATATGGATTACAAATACTTTGGGTTGTTTTTTTTCTTTCATATTTTTACAAGAAGAAGGAAGAGGGAACAAGTGGAGCCATTAGGACTTTCTTTGGAGATTGCAAAAAAAAATTTATTCGCATAACATATACTGACTCTGCGTGTTGTAACCACAAAGATACATTCTGTTCTGTTTGATTCAGTTTTCCTGATTCTTTAGGATTTTTTGCTTTCATAAGTTTCCCATCTTTGAAAATCAAAATAGTTGCTGGAAATCCCCAAGGGAACAATATGCCATTCTTATACAGTTCCTGAACATATGGTCTCATCTGGTTTCTCTGTTGTAATGTTTCTGGCGATAAATCAGGATGAGGTATTACCCTTTGACCTTGAAGTTGTAAGTTCTTGATCTTCCTGAGAGCTTTCCAAAACCTTATCTTGTATCTTTTCCCTTGAAAAGGCAATTATAATGTCTCTAGGCATGTCTCCTCCTTTAGGCTTTGGTTTCAAGTGTCTGTGTGCAAGTTCTAAATCATTTTCTATAACATTTATGCCAAGCTTCTGAAACCACTCAATTAAAGTTTTTACCAGGTCTCTGGTAATAATGTCTTCTATTACTCTTGAGAGTCTTATATTTTTACGCCACTGCCAGTCTGATAAGGAGGCTAGCCTTCTTTTTAGTTCTTGTATTTCTTTTTCATTAGCTCTCGCCTTTTTCTCAGCATCATCCACTACTGTCTGAGCAGTTTTAATGTGCTCCGATGGTTGCTCAAATTTATCTTGTAATTTTTTTATGTTGTCTCTAATTGTTTCCATGTTAGATATGAGAGCCATCTCCTTCAATTCCCTTTGCTGCCATTACAAGGGAAGCCTTTAATTAGCTTAATTAGCTTCACAGAAAAGACTCACCCAGTCCAAATTAACTTTTCCTTCTTCAAGGTTTCCTCCTCCCTAGGATTACTCTTTTCGTGCTTATCTCCCGGGGTTTTTCGTTGTATTTTATTTTATCTGACTCCTTTCTTTGAGGGGTAGCGTGAGGCGTCTAATCTTGCTGACGCATGCGCAGGTCTCCTACTATTCTGTCAGATGTGATCTGTGAATTGTACTGTCTTGCTCCCTTCTTTGACTTTGCCAAAGCTCTGCTAACAGCAGCAGCATAATGCAAAACAAGCAAACAAAAAACCCCATCACAATCAGGAGCAAACTTGATGGTCAACCAGTTCATATCTTGGTCATGAGAAACAGACCTTATCTAATGCTATGATCATGATCATCAATCAATACAGGTCAACTATGAAAAAACTGGTCATTTGCTCTTTGATTTGCACTGTTCATTCTCCTTTTGCTACCCCAATCCATAGCCTCCTTCTTAATGGCAAATTATTTCCAAATGTCAAAATAGCACATCTTGATTCAAACCCTGGGTCTTCTTCCTAATAGAAGTGATGGTTACAGAGCTGGGGAACTCTTGAAATGTGAGCAAAATTTAGAAATCTGAACCGATATCTCGGTGGGGGTCCCATCTTTCATTGATTCACCTTCCCTAGCAGTCCAATACAATAGCCATGTTGGCAAGGCTCAAGGTCAGGAACCAAATTATGCTGGGCCAAAGAGGGTGCAGCCCAAGAAAGCTGGCATCATCACTAGAGAGTGATGTCATTAGTGCAGATGGGATCAGCAAGGCAATGGGAACATCATCTTCACACAGTGACATGCTTAGTACCAGCATGGAGTAGGAAGCTCCTGTGGGTGAGGGGTGCTGGTCCCAGGTCTGCATAATCCTGACATGCAGTAGAACCAGTGAGAATGTGCCCAGAGGTGCCTGCTTTATCTGCAGCCCACCGAAGCAAGTTCCAGGATGCTTTGTTGTGCTCAGGCCGTAATCCCATTGTATTAGAAGTGGGGGAAATGTTCTCTGTAATATCTAATAACTACTGGAAAATCCTAAGAATCACAGCTTTAATTAACAAAATGGAACAAAAAAAAGTTAATAGAACTCATGCACCTAAAAACATGGCATATATTTCCACTGCTTGTTCAGATAACAGAAAGGTCTACATCAGGGGTCATTTTGTGGAAAAAGAGGTGCAGGAGCTCATTAGCATAATTTATTAGAATAATTTATTTGTATATGCCACACCCCCTGACATCACCGGAAGTGTGTCAGAAGGCAACTCCCACCGCTCAGGCTCCACTGGACTGTTTTGGATTGCTAGCTATGGGGGGGGGGGAATGTGCAGATCTGTCCTCGCAGAGGAGGGAGACCTTGTACCTGAATAAAACTTGGTCTTAAAGGTGCCACTGGACTGTTTTGGACCAGGGGCCTGGGGGGAGCTCTGCAACTTACCTGGCTGCTTCTTATTCTGACTGAGGGCTGCTGGGAGCAGGGGGTGGGGCTTGTTGCATGTGCCCGCCCCCTAGGCTCTTTACTGCCGGAGCTCCGCTCCTGTGTGCTCCTGCAGGAAATTACCCTTGGTCTAGATAAAGCTTCCTCCTATTCTGCACAATCTATGGTCATCATAATTGTTGTCTTCTTGCCCACACAAGACATCTCCTGTGCAGTGCTCTCCTACTTTCCCCAGCCTTAGTAATACTTTTAGAACATTTCAGTTGGCAGCCCAATCTCTGGCTCCCACAGTTCAAAGACTTTCTGCAAAACTAACATATTTAATCCACCAGTCCCTCCCCTTTTGGCCAAGCTAAAGACATTTCTTAATAAATAGAAATGATGCTCTCAGACATATTGAGCAAAAATTGTTCTTTTGATGTCACATGAAAGAAGACTGGAAAGGAGAGGGCTCTTTTGATGATCAGTATCAGAGGCCTTTCTTTGACATCAGATCAAACCAAAATCTCCAGTGGCACTCATTGTAGTGTGCTAATGAGAAGCCATTTAAACACCAGATCAATATTTTCTCATGAGAGAACCTGTTCAATACAGTTTCCCAGTTAGGAAGAACATGGCAGTAGCCTATCAACACAACTGCAGCTCTGATGTATTGAGCCTGAAGTTCAGCTAACCCAGAAGTCCAATCCAGTAAGATCTCCTGCCAAATCCCCAGCAACATAAATGGGAGTGCTGCAACAGAAGCTCTGACTGCTAATATTGCACACAAGTGAAAGAATAAACAAACACCAACACATTTGCAAAAAGAATCAAAATGCTCCCATTGAATATTGTAGTTTTGCCAGTCTCTATACAAACATTTTAAATGTGTCCTTAAATCCATTTGGTTGTCAATGCATCCACTTATGAGTCACACATGCACAAACAAGTATGCAGTTTTATGCAATATTTTGTGCCATCCTCTTTGCATTCTCACAGTCTTTTCGCCACTCACATTAACTGTCTTCAAAATATTGCCTGAGTGGTTGAAGAGGAAGGGGTGGCTCTCTCCCAACTGTGCTCCCCTGGCTTCCTAGTACAGCATCAGCCTAGGCTTGGTGGGTGAGGGGGGAGTGGCTGTAGTCTATCTGGCCTCTCTGGCACTCACCAGCAGGCCTGTAGCTACAATGGGGTCCCTCAGGGCGTGGCCCCATCACGTATCAGCAAGGCACCAAAAGGCCTTGCTGCAAGAAATAAATTTTAAATTAATTCATTTGTAAAGTTGTGCTGCGCTGCGTGCTTTGCCCTGCCCACCTTCTGATTTGCTGCCTTTTCCTGATTTGCTGGTATTTGTCAACTCTCTCCTCCCTCTCCCTCCCTGATTTGCTGGTAACACTACACTGGCCAGCTCTCCCTTCCTCTCCAACCTCCTGTGTATTTCCAACTGTAATCTGCCATGATTCTTCATTGTTTCCTTCAATAAAAGTGCAGCTGATCCTTGAACCCTGGTTGGTAGGCACATCAGACTTATTTTGTCTTTTGTCAGACTCAGGTGGGTAGCTTTGGAAGGTGGGCTACGATCTGGGTAAACCCATGTTTGAATCCTCACTTGTGCCATGGAAACTTGCTAGTACTTTCAGTCTAACCTCCCTCACAGGTTTTTTGAGAGAACAACATGGAGGAAAAGAGAACAATGTATGTTGTTTTGAGTCCCCCTGGTTCTGTACTGCATCTTTGTGATGAAACAGAAACACTTTGAGTGACAAACCACAAGTTCTGTAATGGGTAACATTTTTGTAATAAACTTTTGAGTGATAAACAACTTGTCTTAATTATTATTGTTGTCTTTATTATTAGTTTAAAGTATACTTGTTAGTATGCTTATTATTATTTACTAGGAATTAAGCCCATTGTGGAAATAAATACAATGAGCACTAGAAAGAGGCTCTGGGAGAGTGCCAAGGCCGTGGGCATTCAGAATCAATTTGCCTCAGCAGGGTATAAGGACACAGAGTCCACCATTTTCTCCAGGTGAATGGATCAATGCCATCTGGAGAGCAGTTGTAATTCTGAGTGATCTCCAGCCCCCACTTGGAGATTGGCAACAGTGGTTGCCCATTACAGAATGGCTGGTTTGGTGGGCAGAGTCTATGACATTGTACCTGTCTGAGGCCCCACTCCTCCTCAAACTTCACCCTCTCCAGACTCCATCTCTCAAATCTCCAGGATTTTCCCACCTGGAGTTGGCAGCCCTATCTACTTTCCAGCCAAGCATTAACCTACCTTCATTTCCCCCTCATTGATCAGCTTTCCATCACCCCCTCACCAGCAGCCCCCACCATGCTCTGAAGCCCTGACTGCCATATAACTTTGGCTGTCATAGGGGGGCCAACTCAGCAAGGTATAAGGACACAGAGTCCACAATTTTCTCCAGGGGAACTGATCAATGCCATCTGGAGATCAGTTGGAATGCTGAGTGATCTCCAACCCTCAGCTGGATTTTGGCAACAGTGGTCTCCCATGAGGGAATGGCTGGTTTGGAGGACAGAGTCTATGGCACTGTACCTGTCTGAGGTCCCATCCCTCCTCAAACCTCACCCTTTCCAGGCTCCATCCCTCAAATCTCCAGGAATTTTCCACCTGGAGTTGGCAACCATATTTCCTTCCCAGCCAAGCATCAAACTACCTTCATTTCCCCCTCACTGTTCAGCTTTCCATCTCCCCCCACGTGCAGCCTCTACCTGGAGTTGGCAACCCTATCTCCTTCCCAGCCAAGCATCAATCGACCTTCATTTCCTCCTCACTGTTCAGCTTTCCATCTCCCCCCACACCTGCAGCCTCTGCTGTGCTCTGAAGCCTTGGCTGTCATGGGGGGAGGGGCCTGTCAGCAGGGCAGAAGGACACAATTGCCCCTGCTGATGTCATGCCTGCCTTTGCTGATGCCCCTGAACAGGCTCCTGAGGACCCTGAACAGGCTCCTGAGGACAGTACTGCAGCAGAAAGGCAAAGACTGGATCCTGTAGCTGAAAGCTATCTAAGTGGTGAGGAGGATAGAGCCTCACAGGGAACACCTTCAAGGGATCAGTCTCTGCTGCAGCCCAGTAATTCATCATCAGTCTCGCCTCCACCTGTAACCAGGCTCAGGAATGTAAGAAGACAACAGCTGAGAGAGCCAAGGCAGAATGCACGCATGCGTGCCAGAAGATCTCTTAGCCCTGATTACTGACAGGATCCTGTCCTCACTCCTGGCTAGCTAATGAGTTGATTAGCTAGCACTGTATATATGCAAGTCTGTTGCCAGCAGTCATTTGTGCTGGCAACGTCGTTTGTTCAGGACCTGAATCCTTGCATCTCTGCTCCAGACCTTGTGGAATTCTTCTCGGCTTGATCCTCGGCTTTTGACCTTCGGCTTTGTTGACCCTGCGTTCATCTCTGACTCCTCTGGTATTGTTGTGATTTATGGACTTGAAACTTTGGTATGTCTGACCCTGCTTTTGGACTGTGATTTAAACCTGCTTGAACCTTGCTACCTGATTTGCCCGGCTTGACCGGTGTGGAAAGGGCCTTTTACTGATAAAAACCAAGCTTGGTTGACCAGCAGCAGGCACTGAGGGGAAAGTAGGCTTCCCAGCTCTGAGCAGGGAAATACCTGGAGATTTGAGGGTAGATCCTGTGGAGGCCAGCGTTTGGGAGGTACTCAACAGGAATTTCCAAGCCTGGAGCTGGCAACCCTAGTCAGGACTGGGCCCAATGAGTTTTTCACAGAGCCGTAGAAAGGGTTTTGTTCCTTTGTCTATTTACTGGCAGAACCAAGCTTGGTTGTCTACCAACAGCCACTGAGGGAGAAGTTAGAATGCTTTGACCGGTGGCCTCTATGGCATTCTATTCAGCTGAGGCCTCCCCTCTCCCCTCCCCAAACTCTGGCTTCCTTAAACTGGCTTCCTTACCTGGAACTGGCAACCCTATGAGTCCTCACAACAGCCACTGAGGGAAACCTTTGTCCCACACTCAGGAGCTAAGCAAGAGAACTGTGTTCCTCGGGAGACACAGAGCTTCTGACAGAACAGTGCCTGACAGGGGAGTGGACGGGGAAGAGGAGCACACCCGGCCAGTGGCACGCCAGTAGTCTTGACTGGCAGCCAGCGGGCCAATGGCTGAGGGAGCACATGCAATCTTGCCACCCCATAGGCCAGAAGCCACTACCATTCGGCAAATATATATAAGAGAGATATGTCTAAGCATGATAGTTTTGTACAGTTGTGTACAGACAGACACATAATGGCTGCCCCACCAGCAAAAAAGATGCCCCACAAGCCTGCTCACCAGGTAATTTATTATCCCAAGCCCCATTTTGATGGCAAACGTTCGGATGCTGGGAAGTCAGGACAGAGTAGGTGTACTGCTGACTGCACTACCAAGTATCTTCCTGCCTGAGCTAACTGAGGCAGTCTCAGATCCTTGGGGACTTCAGTGTGTGAGCACCCTGCTCCCCTCCAGCTAGGGTTGCCAGCCCCTAAGTGGGAGCGGGGGATTACCCAACAGCTATAACCCGGCCTGACGTCCCCAATATGATGATGCCAAAATACCAGAGGGTCACTGTGTGATGTCTACAGTGTGATGATGTCACTTCCATGTGATGTCATCATGTAGGGAACATCATGTGTGGAGATATTGTCCTGCCCCCCCCCCACTCCTGGAGAGCTCCTTCCTACCCCCTGCTGGCAAGGAGGTAAGACCTGGCAACTCTACCTCCAGCTGAGACCCTCTTGGAAAGTAGGGTTCCTCTTTTATTTTGGACTTTGATTTAATAGGTACCCCCTTTTACAGCCTAAGTGCCAAGGGGATTTGAAATTTTGGGAATCTTATAAGGGCATCTTGGTACTGCCATGACATTGGAAGATCCCAGGGAATAAGAGGAAGGGTGTTCTGGAATTAGAAACTGGTTTAAGTGCTATCTCCCCCAGCTCAGTGGCATATTGTTCTAAATAACAAAAGACTTTTCAATACTGGAGACTTCACCCAATATCCTGAAATACCCCAGAGTTGTCTGCCCAGTGCAAGGAAGTGTATGTTTCATTTACCAAGGCCTGATTTCTCTTTCTCTTGTTTTTACTCAATTAAGAAGAGTACTCAGGTGGTTAATTTGCCTTCCATCCTGTTTCAGGGTGTTATGTATTGATACTAAGCCATTCCTCAAGCTGTACCAGGAGCGGGTCAAGCTTGCTACTTTAGAGCAACAGCTCACCAGGATCCTGGAGGAAAACAATAGATAAGTAGTGTAATGTAAATAGCCTATCACTGGGAGTGTGTGTGTGTTGGGTGTGGTGTTCGCAAGCTTTATAAGCAGGGCTCAAGCCCTGCCAAGTTGAAATCACTTAATAAACTAGAGCTGATCACTGCAATGCATCGAGAACCCAGTATTAAACATTGGTGACAAGGATGGGATCCTGTTGAGCCAGCCCAGCACCCACCAGCACCGCACCGTGCACCGAGCTCCAGTACCACATGCATCGCATCACTCCTGGGACCATGGCTGCCACTCTAGGACACTTCGACACATTCGATGCCACCGTGGAAGACTGGGAGTCATACATCTCCTGGTTCAAGTTCTTCTTTGCCAAGGGCAAGTGGATTCAAAGAAAGCTCCTCGCCAAGGGCAATCCCAAATTCAAGGATGCCATGGAAGTGGCCCTCGCCGCGGAGGCCGCTGACCAGTTCACCGCAGAGGTCAAACAAGCAAAAAACCCAACATCATCGTGGAGGCCTACCACCATGGCCCACCAAGTGGACACATCCGAGGAGGAAGAAGAAGAGGTCTTGCAGCTTCAGTGTCCTACACGCCACAACACTCACCCCTCTGCCCTGCCACAAGTCATTAACACTGCCACATTGACACCATGTACCAGCTGCGTGGAGCCCCATGAGTGGAGATCCTGCTAGTTCCGGGATGCCATCTGCAGGAACTGTGGGAAGGTCAGCCACATTGCCTGAGCCTCCCGTGCCAAGGGAAACCGGTGGCGACCTACAGCAAACCCGGAATCCACACACACCGCGGAATTGCACACCACCTCCGCCCAACAGCAACAGGTGCTGAACTTGCCCCAGGACACCCCCAACTGTCCTAATTGTGGGAAACCCCTGCACAATGGAGCTCGACACGGGGTCCTCCATCTCCATAATTTCAGTGGACACCTTTAAGAGACTGTCTGGGGAGGGGCACCTTAGGCCTACTTGTTTCACCCCTGCCGGACTCCCAACAGAACAAAGTGGCCGTGAGAGGAGTAGGCAAGTTCTGGGTACAGTACCGGAATTTTGATGGACTTTTGGACTTGCTGGATTGCCAAGCAGGCCAACAAGTTCACTCGATGGTGAGATGAGCTCTCCCAGTGAGTTGAGTGCAGGTGGGCCAAGAGGGGCATGTTGGCACAAGCTGAGGAAGAGGAGCGGTGAATACAGCTCTGCTGCTGTTTATCTCCCACTTCCCTGCTAGGCAGCAAACCCCCCCCCCCACTGCTCCTGCTGCAATGACTGTTGAGATGGCAGTCATCAGGTGGATACTTGGCCCCTCTAGGAGTGGCAGGCACATGAGAGAGGACACAGTGTCTGCAATAGGTGAAGATGCCCCTAGAATTCGACCCTCCAGTCCAATCTTTTTCAAACTAGGGGGTTCTTTTGGGGAGAGGTTGCAGCTGCTAGAGGGCAAATTTGGTGCCTCTACCTCAGATCCTCTCTCCCCAGCCCACTGAATACTACTTAGAAAATCTTGCCTTTGGCTATAATGGCCCCATAGAATATAATGGAGCAGAATATTTTTGGGAATCCTGAATATTTCTGGATAGTAATATAATACCAGTATTGGTATTTGGGTATATTTGGGAATATTGAAAAAAAATGGCTTCATTATACTAAAATCCAAAAAAAGCAGAACCCCCCCCCCCCGCCCATACCCCTAGCTGCAAATGTAGGAAGAAGACTTCAAATGTTGTGCTTTTTAAAGGATGCCCCCTCCCATTAAACATTTACCAGAAAAAATTAGGGAAAACAAATTTATCATATTGCCCAAAAAACCTCCAAAAATGAAAAAAAAAAACTGTGGTTTTTGTCTGAAAATGGGACCCCCCCCCAAAAAAAATCAATTTTTGAGAGCACTGAGAGTAAATAAAACTTTAGAGGAGTGTTGAATGGAATAAACAGAAAAAATACAAAATTTTGTTGCTTCAAAATTTGGAAGAAGGCCCTGAAATGTCATTCTAATTTAAACAAAATCACCATCACCCATTAAATATTTACTGGAAGAAAGCACAGGGAAAAACAAAGAATTCCATGGTTTTCTTCCAAACACCTCCTTAAACAAGAGACAATGCTTTCCCCCCCCAAAAAATGCAGCAAAAAAATTCCCACATTTTGGTAACAGCAAAAGAAAATATAAATTTCAAGGAGTGGAAAAAGCAAAAAGAATGCAAAACTTGGTGGCTGCAAAAATTTAGGGATGCCCTCAAATATTGTGGATGTTTCACAAAGTCTCAATCCCCAAATGAAACATTTACTGGAAGAAAACACTAGGAGAAAAAAAATGGGTTTCCTTACAAAACAATAAAAAATAGACTGTGGGTTTTGTCCAAAAATGTGGCAAAACTTTCAAATTTTGAGAATGAGAGGAAGTCCCACACCACAAAATTAAAAATTTACTGGAAGAAAAAACTCAGAAACACACACAAAAACCTCTAAAAATGAAAAAAAAACCCAACCCAGGCCATGCTTTTCATTTGAAAATGTGGCCAAAATCCCTCCTTTCGAGAATGCCAAGATAAAAGAAAAGTTTGAGGAGTGTTGAGTGAAAAAAGCAAAATAATGTGAAATTTCATGGCCACAAAATTAGGAAGAAGCCTCCAAATTTTGTAACATTGTTCACAAAGTCACCACTCAAAAAATGTAATATTTACTGGCAGAAAAATTAGGGGAAAACAAACAATTCTGTGGTTTTCTTACATAAACCTCTTAAACATTAAACATTGTGATATTGTTTGAAAACACTGTGATATTGTTTGGGCAAATCAATAGAGAGGGTGGTGGCAATACAGTTACAGGGCTTCATGGATGACTTCCATTTTAGATCCCTTCCAGTCCAGCTTTCGCCCGGGACACAGGACGGAGACGGCACTAGTCACTCTGACTGACGATCTCCGGAGGCATCTGGATTGGGGCGGTTAAGCAGTACTGTTGTTGTTGGACCTGTCGGCTGTGTTCCACACGGTCAACCATCAGTTGCTGCTTTACCACCTCGCCAACCTGGGAATTCAGGGGTTTGCCTTGCAATGGCTTGCTTCGATTCTCCAAGGTTGGGGACAAAGGGTGGCACTAGGGGAGCAGCAGCCCAGGAGACACCTGCTGGAGTACGGAGTGCCTCAAGGGGCAGTGCTCTCCCCGATGCTATTTAACATCTATATGCACCCCCTTGCCCAGATAGACCGGAGCTATGGGCTGGGATGTCACCAGTACGCTGATGACACCCAGCTCTATCTGATGCTGGGCAGCCAGTTGAACTCCAGTCCTGAAGATCTGGACTGGGAGTAAAAGGCTGTGGCTGGTTGGCTCAGGCTGAGTCAGCTGAAACTGAATCCGGTGAAGACGGAGGTCCTGTGCATGGGCCAGGGCAGTCTGCGGGTAGGGACCCCACTCCTGACCTTTGGTGGGGCACCACTGGCACCAGTGCTGGAGGTTAGGAGCTTGGGAGTGCTCCTGGATTCCTCCTTAACAATGGAGGCCCAGGTAGCAGCCACTGCTAAGTCAGCCTTTTATCATCTTTGGCTGATTAGGCAGTTGGTTCCCTTCCTCGACTGCAACAATCTGGCCACAGTGATCCATGCGACGGTCACCTCGAGACTAGACTACTTTAACGCTATCTACATGGGGCTGCCCTTGTTGCAAACTCAGAAGCTGCAGCTAGTGCAGAATGCCACAGCCGGTCTGTTGATGGGCTTACCTAGATCGGAGCACATCCAGCCTGTGCTAAAGGCCCTGCACTGGCTGCCGATAGCATATACTGAATTCATTTCAAGGTGCTGGTGATTAACTTTAAAGCCCTATATGGCCAGGGTACAGCATACCTGAGTGACCGCCTTTTCCCACATATACCCCAGAGAGCACTGCGGTCGGGGTCACAGAACCGGTTGACCCTCCCAGGCCCCAAGGATACCAGGCTCATTGCGATGAGGGCCAGGGCCTTTTCAGTGGTGGCTCCTTACTGGTGGAACGAGCTCCCAGAAGAGATCAGGGCCCTGCGGGATCTCTTACAGTTCTGCAGGGCCTGCAAGACAGAGCTCTTCCACCAGGCCTTCAACTAGGAGCCACCCCCACTATTACCATCAACGAGCCCGGCCCTCAGCTTTAACATCTGGCTCATTCCATCAAGTGACTCAGGACAACACTGAGCCAGAATTCAGCAGTTGTAGACATCTCTAGCATGCCACTGCAAGCAATGAACTGTATAATTAATAGCACCTTATGATTTTATGAATTTATCTGTATTGTACTGTTTTATAATGTTTTTATGGTTTTATCGGCAATTGGTGCCAATGCTGTAAGTCGCCCTGAGCCCACTTGCAGGGAGGGCAGGGTATAAATTGAATTAATAAAATAAAATAAAAATAAACAGAGCAAAAAATCCCTCGTTTCATGAACACCAAGTGAAAAGAAAAAATTCAAGGAGTGTCAAGTGGAAAAAGCAAAATAGAATGGGTAATTGGCAGCACATTCTGGGGGGGATCACTCTGGGAGCCAGCGTTCACCTATGTTGGCATAAGTCACAGTTACATCAGTATAAGTCCAGTTACAATAGTGTAAGTGGCACTTATGGCAGTGTAGAGCTGCTGCATTGCACCATTGCACATGGGTGCCAGTGGCAGGGTGCGGCAGCCAGCTGTTGGTGCAATTGAGACAAAGGACTCTGCACTGGCATGGTTATGGGTGGATTTGGGGGCATGGCCAGAGTTAGTTGGCTTCCTGAGCCATTTTGACTTGGGAATGCCCCCTGCCAGAGGCAGAAAGTTATGCCAACAAAAAGACACGGCATAGTCCATAGGCACCCATGGATTACAAAAATAGTCTTCCCCTGCTGCTGTATCCCCAACCCATTAGCCTTGGAGGAGTACAGGATGCGAACTACAGCTGTGGCCAACTCTCTTCCTTCCCAGGGCAGCCAAGCCCCCTCCCCAGCACCCAATTGTGGCCCCCTCCATCCTACAAAAGTGTCCACCATGTCCTCATACAGATCAGTGGTTATGGTGCGAGGCACAGCACTCTGTCTTGGAACTCAAAATCAATAAAATCAATCAATCAATCAAATAAACTCCCTGCCTTGTGGACTTAGAGTGAGGGGCAAGGCACTATGGTGGTGGGTGACGCACAGAGAGGGCACTTTTACACTCCAGGGAAAGAACTTGGTGCTGACACCCAAGGAGGAAAGTGAAGTCTGTGCTCTTGTGGCTGACCTCTCCCATTTCAGAACCCTAACAGGTACCCCACCTTTGGAGGCTCAGCTCACAGGGGCACCCGCGCACTGATAGGTAAACATGGGCAAGCATTTATTTATTTATTTATTTATTTATTTATTTACATTGCATTTATATACCGCCCATGACCCCTAATGGGTCTCAGAGCGGTTTACAATGTACTGCTACTGGTATAGTCGCAGTAGTTAACCTACCTAAGGCCACAGATTTTTAGGGGGGGGGGGACTTCCCTACCCACACCCTTGTTGGCGGCGCATTCTCTCTTCTTTCCGGTGGGGTATGCTGGCGTCCTCAGCTGACCGGCACCACCTCAGGCAGCTCGATGTTTTTCCTTTGTGTGCGACCGTCCTCCGGCTGCAGCTTCCGGCTTGCGTCCTTCCGGCTCCTGCCGTGCTGCGCCGTCCTGCGCTCGCACCACCGTGGCTTTGCCTTTGTCAGGTCCGGTTAGGAACTCCACTGCCGCCGCCATTGTTGTCACTACCGTCTCCGTCGCCACTGCCAACACTCCTGGCCCAGAACCAGGAGGTGGGTGCCCCCTGCCGCCTAGGGCAGGTACCCATTTATCTACTTGTATTTACCTTTCGAACCGCTGGGTTGGCGGGAGCTGGGACGGGGGACGGGAGCTCACTCCGGCCGCGGTGGGGATTCGAACAGCCCAAACCTGATCCCCCTCTCTCCACACCTGAGGTGAGGCGTCATGAGTCCTTCTCCTGCACTCAAGCCCAGCATTGGATTCAGGCATGGGGTGGTGCAAGCCACTGCTGCGCAGTGTCATGGCCCCTGACATGCCATGGGAAAAGTTCCCTAGAATGCTGTCCATAAAACTTGGCAGGGTACAGGGTTTGTCTGTGGTTGGGGGGGGGGGGCTTTGGGCGGGTAGCGGGTTTGTTTGGGGTGGGGGGGGGGGGTCTGACAGCTGCTCCGCTGCTTGTGATGGATGAGCTTGGCGAGTGTCCCCTTAAACCATTCCCTTGCTGATGCACAGCCTTCAGATGGAGTTCCTGTGGGGGGTGGATTACAGGCAATCTGGGAGCACTTCAACACAAGGACAGGGGAGTGTGAGTTAGCAGGTTCCATCATACATACACCTCAAGGGAGGTTGTGGTGAGCCCCCCCCCCCCCTGGAGCTGTATTTGTAGACCCTGTCAGGACAAGACGTTCATGGCTGAGGCTGCCATAACAATCACACCCGGTTCCCATGCCTCTTTTTGACCTTCTTGCAGGTAGAGATTCAATAGAGAGCCCTGTTGGCATGGCAAGTCCCCCCCCCCCGCCGCACTCTACTCAATCAGGTGTTCAAGCCCTCCTCTGGAAGCAGAGCTTCGTGCCCAGCAAGTAGGGGTGTACAGTGGAAAAAAATGATTCCCCCCCCCAGATTCTGGTATAATAAAGCCAATTTTTTCCTGGTATTTCCGAATATACCCAAATACCAATACTAGTATTAGTATCTGAAAATATTTGGTATTCCTGAATATATTTGGGTCCATTATATCCTATGGGGCCATTGTAGTCAATGGCAAATTTTTCTCAGGAGTGTTTCCTGGGCTGGGGGGGAGACGGTTTGAGGTAGAGACACCAAATTTGTGCTATAGCTGCTGGAGCCTCTCCTCAAAAGCAACCCCAAGTTTGGAAAAGATTGGAGCAGGCGGTCCAATTATAGGGGGATCCAAAATGGTGCCCCAATCCTCCATCTTTTCCTATTGAAGGGGGAAAAGGCAGATATAAAACCAACCGCCCAGCAGTTTCTCCCAGAGAATCTCTGCAGTAGAAACTAAGTGAGGTGTGGTGTGATGTGAGGTGGCACGTTTGCAAGGCCAGCAGCAGAACCAGGGCAATGTGCCCACCAGAACCAATACCACTCTGGCAGTACCAAAACAAAAACCAACAGGACTGAGACAAACCTGAGAATCTCTGAAGTATAAACTGAGGGGACACATTTGCAAGGCCAGCAGCAGAACCAGGGCAATGTTCCAGTAGTAGCAGCCAGTGCCAACCTACCTATAAACAGAACCCAATACCAAAGCTCAACCCAGCTCCATTGATGGAAGTGGATTAATTTTATATAAAGACCCCTAAACTTTATAGGGTCTTAGACTGAGGCCTTAGAGATCTATCCAGGTTTTGCTAACAAAAACCTGATAGGTAACTGATTAAGCCATTAGTTGTCATGCCTAGCCGACTTTCAAGTATGCATGCTAATCGGAATGCACCTGTGTAACACCTACTACATGAACAGAAAAAGAAGAAAAATAGTAACACAAGATATATTTTATGCCTGCATGCTTTAAAGTTACTTCAAAGCAATGGGATTACAGGTGCATCTGGGCGGTACGCTAAATTGTCTTGATTTCTGATAACATGAAAGGACAGGACTTGGCTCTGGTGAAATGTCAAGTTTCCTAGAATAAACTTTGGGAAGACAGCCAAATATGGAATACACCTCTGCTTGTCAAAATTGCATGTAAGCGTGTATGTATCCATGTAAACATCAGGAAAAGCACCCTGTATGGTTTTTCCCACTTTGTTGCAATAAAGCTTTGTTTATATCCTTCCAGGTTTGGCTCCCTTATGTCTCCTAATTACAGAAGAGGTACATGAGGTAGCAAATGCCAGGTCAACTGATGTCAACTTCAGCACAGAATCACGCAATAACTGTAAAGAAGCCCTGCCCAGTAATCAGGCCCGTAGCTAACAACGTTTTGCTCAGGGGGCTCAAGTTTTTCTCAGGGGGCCCACCACCAATGTTCCCTCTAAGCTGTGGAGTTTTGTGAGCAAAATTTCCACTTTGTGAGCTACTGCCATTAAAGTTGTGAGAGAGCAATTTGGCTGCCGCATAAATTAGTTTGCTCTGGAGCCATCCTTCCTGAGCTAAGACAAAAATCTGCGAGCTGGAGGTTAAAAAACTGTGAGCGATCAGGGGTGAAGGAGCCGAGAGGGGAGAGGGAGGGGGAGCCTATGATCGAGCCTGCCAAGAGGTAGATTACAGTGGAACACAACACAACCACTTGCTCTCACAGTGGGCAGCATTCCAGCTCAGAGGTTCACCTTGCCATTACTTTAGCAACTTTTGATGCCTCAGATTGGGTGTGTACACACACACACACACACACACACTACTAAAAAAGCCTGCATGGAGAAACAACCTCCAGTGAGCCAAAGAAGAGGGTTCCTTTAGACATTGGAAATGCCAGATCTCCCTGGGCTCTTTTTCAATGGT
>NW_015168109.1:192273-196156 GCF_001447785.1 Gekko japonicus
GGGAGGGAGGGGGGAGGGGCGGGGGGAAGACCTGCCCTGATCTGGTCCATAGTCGCAAAGAGTCGGACTCGACTGTGCGACTGAACAACAACAAAAAAACCTACATGGAAAGCATAAGCACAGCACAGCACATGTGAGACCAGCGCGGCCCCTGAAGTCCCACACAGCGCTGCCGGCTCCAGCGTGGATGGAGAGTCGCTCTGAGCGCTGCTGCAATGAGAAGCAAGGCGGGGGGGGGGTGATAGGAAGCACCGGCTGATCAGCATTTCCCTGGTGGGTGTAAGGAAGAAAGGACCTTTTTAAACCTGCATTGCCCCCCCCCAATAGAGCCCGTCCAGACTCTCCGCTCCTCTTTCGCACAAATCCGGCTGCAGATCTGAATAATTGGCAAGCTCCCCCGGGGCTGGATACCCCTCCCCTCCCATAGCCATGTGTGCGGACAGGCAGAGAAAGGGGGAGCGCTGGACGGAGCAGTGGGGCGGGGGCGGCTCTCCCTCCCTCTCCTGTCCTGGATCGGGGCCTCCTCCCAGTATTTCCTTTCCACCCACTCAACATTTAGCCTTAATGCACACACGGGGGAGAGGCTCGGAGGGACCGCGCCGCCCGGGCTTGCTGCCAGCGTGGAGTCCCACCCCGTCTGGGAAGCGCCGGGCCCCTCCCTCCCGCGGGGGTCCGGGACGCGCTTCTTCCCTCCGGGGTGCGGGAGGCGGCTGCACACAGCCGAGCCAGGCGGCCCCTGCCGGTGGTGGACGGCCCGGGGATCTCGCCTAGCCTGCCTCACGCGTGTCGAGTCAGTCTCTTCCAGGCAGGCCGGCCTGCCGCCTCCCTCCCTCCCTCCCACGAGGCCATGGGGGGGGGGAGCAGAGGATGGGGAGGGGGCCCGTTAAAAAGATTGTATTGGGCCTGAAACTACAAATGATAAACGTCCCGCCAGGGTAATGTCTTGGGAGTTTAGAACATGCATTCCTACAAACCAGTAGTTATGCTGTAATTATAAAGTACTGGAGATAATATGTATGACTGTTACTGATAAATCTAGGTAGAGCAAGGTAATCTGGGCCGTGAACACTGATGTTATCCTTTACTTTTGCCAGGTCATGCTGGGGTTCAAGGAGCTCGGATTTCCTCAGTGTGTGGGAGCCCTGGATGGCTGCCACATCCCAATCCGGGCACCACCAGGGCAAGCCGCAGATTACTACAATCGGAAACACTACTACTCAGTCCTCCTTCAGGGGACTGTGGACCACCAAGGCCACTTTATTGACATTACAGTGGGTGAAGCTGGCAGGAGCCATGATGCTCATCTACTCAAGCGGTCCAGACTCATTGATGCAATGGACCGAGGCATATTCGTGCCTGGAAACCCCACACTGACAATTGAGGGGGTTCATATTCCTCCGCTAGTGATTGCCAACAGCGCGTACCTCATGCGCCGCTGGCTCATTACTCCCTACACTGGAGTGCTGATGCCACAGCAGGCGGCATTCAACAGGGCGCACAGCAGGGCCAGGTGTGTGGTGGAGCGGGCCTTTGGATGGCTAAAGGCTCGCTGGAGGTGCCTGGGGGTCACGCTGCAGGTGACAGAACAGAACATAAATGCAGTGCTGTGCACCTGTGCAGTGCTGCACAACATTTGTGAGGAGCATGGCCACCTGGTCACTGTGAAGGCCATGGAGCAAGAGAGCAATCCTGCCTCACAGCAACCCCAGCCAGGAGGGAATGAGGGGCACCGTGAGGAGGGGAGGGCAGTGCATGCTGCAATCACCCAGTTGTTGCAGAGGCGGCACAGGCACTGAGTTGAGAACTCTTCCCCCTGCACTCCATGTCCCCACATTTATAAAACCTGCTGTATGTAAATATGTTATAAATTGTTGTTGATGTTATTGTTTTTTAAAATGTTTTGTTTGCCTTAGATGTTGTTGTTCGGTAAAACCTTTAATCAAAAGAAAGGCTGAGCTGCGTTTTCCTGGACTCCCCACCCAAGAAGAATGGTTTGTGACTGTAATGTCAGTAGCTCACAAAGTGGAATTTTTTTTGCTCACAGGACTCCACAGCTTAGAGGGAGCATTGCTGATGAGGTAGGTGGGGCTGAGAGAGCTCTTTCGAGAACTGCTGTTTCAGGAACAGCTCTGAAATAATGTGTGACTGACCCAAGGTCACACCAGCAGCTGCATGTGGAGGAGTGGGGGAATCAAAGCCAGTTCTCCCAAAGTACAGTCTGTGCTCCTAACTACTACACCAAGTGAAATGGTAGCAGGGATAGAGTTGCCAACCTCCGGGTGTGGGCTGGAGCTCTGATATCTCCCCATAGGAAACAACATGGGAAATATGGGAAGTAGACCTGGACTCCATTGCCCCCACCGGAAACAACAGGAGTAGATATGGCCTCTCATCTCCCCATAGCAAACAACAGGGGTTGACCTGGGCTCTGAAATCCCCATAGGAAATCAGGGCCACATATTTATCAGGAAAACCATGCATCCTTTGTGTAATGTATTCAGCCTGACATGCCCGGACTTGCCTGGGCTGGCCAGGCACAAACTGTCTGTAGCTTGAGTCGAAAGACAAAGGATCCGAAGGATCCTAGCTGGCCCAATCGAAGGGCTAGCTTTCCAGCCGGGAGACCAATGGTCACCCGGTTACTGTAAATAGCCTATTAGGAGTAGGGGGTGTGTTTATGGGTACTTGGTGGCGGGTTTTCTGAACGCATATAAACCGGCCTGCGAGCTGGTCAGTTGTCTTTGTCCTGAACCAAATAAAGGTATGCTTAGCTGAAATCACTCTCCGTCTGCATACTTTTCACTTTGTGTGTCCCCTCATTCCGCCCTCCCTTGTACCATTAAACCAGTATGCCCGTAGGAGAAAAAAGACCTGTACTTGGGGGTTTGGCAAAAATGGCCCCTGATCTCACTTTAGGAGGGTGAAAGAGGAGGTCACAGTTCCCATAGAAAACAGGATTGAAACTGATAATTGGCTAAGGGTGGACTGCTTACCATGCAAATTAGCCAATTAGCTCCACAGAAACTTCCCCAAAACCTCAAAAAAAAAAAAACAACCCACCACCAATCCCTTGCATTTATTCAGAACGAGCGCATGTTTCACTGGGCACCCATTATCCACAACCCGGTGTAACAGGCCAGATTAACCCCCCGGCCAGAGTAACCCCAGGGTTACTCTGGCCTAGCCTAGAATAACCCCGGAGGGGTTACTCTGGCCTAGGCTAGAGTAACCCCGGGTTAATCTGGCCGGCTGTAACAGGCCAGATTCACCCCCCGGCCAGAGTAACCCCGGGGTTACTCTGGCCTAGGCTAGAATAACCCCCCCATTCACCCCCCGGCCAGAGAAACCCCGGGGTTACTCTGGCCTAGGCTAGAATAACCCCCCCAGGCCAGATTAACCCCCCAGGCCTGCTTTCTGTGGCTGCTGTCTTTTCCTACTAAGAGAGATAATTCCCCAATAACCAGAGAGAACCACCTTCTGTTGCCAGAGGCGCTGCCTTTTACTCTTGGGAAGCCCCAATACCGAGGGCACCCCACTTATAACCTGACCCAGAGACCCACAGGACTCAGGCCAAGGAAGGCACCCAAGTCCCATGATGATTATCCTAGTGACTCTGCAAATGACAGCCTGAAGCAGAAGACACTCAAAAGACCACGCGAGGGACCAGACGATGACATCAACATCTCACAGAGACGCCAGCAGATGAAGACTTTCAACCCACTACCAAGTTCTGTAAGAAAGTATCTTAGCACCACTCTTGGCCTTTCATTTGTAAAGGTTGTGTACTGTGGACGCACAAGGGAGCTTGGGCATCCACGGCGTATGTATAAAACCAAAGGTGATGGGAACTGCTACTTCCGGGCCATCAGATACATCCTGACAG
>NW_015168109.1:196215-196448 GCF_001447785.1 Gekko japonicus
ATATGTGAGCACTTCTGGCATCTCTCATGATGGAGTCTGGGCAACTGATGCAGAGATCATGGCCACAGCGAATCTGCTGAGTTGCGACATCCTCATCCACATAAAAGCTGGTCACTCCATGCAATGGTTGACCTATCCCGCAAGCTTCAATCTGCAGTCAACAACAGAGCATGCACTTTATCTTGGAAACAAGCATGATCATTTTGATGTTGTCATTAGTGTTTAGCTTTGAA
>NW_015168109.1:196514-196703 GCF_001447785.1 Gekko japonicus
GGTAGCCCATCAAAGTAGAAGTTTCAGGATGTTATGACTTATATTACATTATGGACAGCTAAGTTAAGTGAACATCAAGTCTAATGTTTTTACTGTTGGTTTTTTTCCTGGTTGAAGTAATAAAATTCTATGTGTGCAGAGTTCTAAGACTACCTATTGAGGCAGACTCAACATGGGTTCTGTAAGGGA
>NW_015168109.1:198263-198390 GCF_001447785.1 Gekko japonicus
TCTTGGTGCTTGGGGGGGGTCAACAGTGGGAGGGCTTCTAATGTCCTGGCCCCACTGGTGGACCTCCTGATGGCACTGGTATTTCTGGCCACTGTGGGATACAGAGTGTTGGACTGGATGGGCCTTT
>NW_015168109.1:198600-201691 GCF_001447785.1 Gekko japonicus
TTTCTTTCTTTCTTTCTTTCTTTCTTTCTTTCTTTCTTTCTTTCTTTCTTTTCTGCCTGCCTTCTTCTGTCTGCTCCACTGTCCCGCTTTGCTTTTTTCTTCCCTCTTTCTGTCTCTCTGCCCTCCCTCCCTCTATGCTCTCCCCGTCTAATCTAAAGTTGTGGGCAACACACCCAAGTCCCATGATGATTATCCTAGTGACTCTGCAAATGACAGCCTGAAGCAGAAGACACTCAAAAGACCACGTGAGGGACCAGACAATGATGACATCAACATCTCACAGAGATGCCAGCAGATGAAGACTTTCAACCCACTACCAAGTTCTGTAAGAAAGTATCTTAGCACCACTCTTGTCCAAAGAAATGTCAGTCGTAGTACTGTTGATATTTGGATCTGTTGACTAATGAGATTGGATTCATACCCTGTTCTTCACGACCAAGAGGAATCTCAGATTGCCTGACAAGTTTCTCATGGACCTGAAACCCTCAGTAGCTGACACTGTGCTGGTTACACTGACATCTAAGTTACCACTCAACTAAGCCCGGGGTTACAGGTTGTTGTGTTGTGCAGTTAAAAAGAAGAAGTTAAAAAAAGAAGTTAAAAAAAGAAGAGATTGGATTCAGCTGACATTTAACTTACCACTCTGGCCAGGCGGGGGTTAGTATGGGCTAGCCCAGAGTAACCCCCCGTCTGGACTAACCCCCAGGGTTACTCTGGTCTGGCCCGGCAGGGGTTACTCTAGGCTAGGCCAGAGTAACCCCGGGGTTACTCTGGCCAGGGGGGGGGTGAATCTGGCCTGTTACAGCCGGCCAGATTAACCCGGGGTTACTCTAGCCTAGGCCAGAATAACCCCTCAATAACCCCTCCGGGGTTATTCTAGGCTAGTCCAGAGTAACCCCGGGGTTACTCTGGCCGGGGGGTTAATCCGGCCTGTTACACCGGGAATGAGCGGTAAACCAAAGCAGAAAGTTCCCTTCAGTCCACCAGAATAAACTCGTGCCCTGAGCTAGAGTCAAGCAACACATCCCGGAATGGTCAGAGTAGGAGGCAGTGTGCCGATTTCTGTTGCACCAGGTTTTGGTTTCTCACGGTTCAAGCCAGTCCTTGTTCCCTTTTAGTAGAGACCTGTTCGGTGGTGGAGGGAAAGGCTCTTTTGGATTTCCCAAGAAATTGACACATAAGCCTCTTAAGAACAATTAACAATTTTATTTTAACATTTTAACAACAAACAAACATTTTAAACTTTTAAAGAACTGTTCTTTTAGTCATCCTCCCTGGATTCTGTCACAGGTGCCAGCTCCACAGCAGCAGGTTGCACGGTGTGCTGCAGGTGAGCAAGGTTTGTGCGGAGACACCGCACAACCTGCCTCTGGGTGTTGATTAGGTTGAGCACCTGGTGAACTGTGGAGTGAAGGAAGGGGGGGAGTTAAATAAGGCCTTGTGGAACCGTTATAGATACGATAAGCAAAGAGACTAAATATTTTTTTCAAATGAACTTAAATAAAGGAACACAGATACAAACTGTCTGGGATACCTACAAAGCAGTAATGAGAGGACTATTAATATCGTTGAACAGTAAAGATAAAAAGGAAAAAATGGAACAGCAGAACCAAATAATGGAAAAAATACGATTGAAGAAAAAGGAATTAAAGAAAAGACCGGGGGAAAAGAAAATACTTAAAGAAATTCAAATCTTGCAAGAACAATTAAATGCTTCAATAAATCAAGAAATCTACTGGAATTTTATAAAGCTCCAACAAAAGTCATTTGAGGGGGCAAATAAGCCAGGGAGATTTTTAGCGTGGCAATTGAAAAAATGAAGAGAAAGTAAAATAATTAATAAAATAATAGAAGAAGATAAAGAGATTGTGGACCACAAATGAATTAAAAGAGCATTTTTCAAATATTATGCAAAACTATTTCAGAAGAAGGTCAAGAAAAAGTTCAAAAATATTTTGATAAATTGGAGTTGCCAAAAATATCTGAAGATATTAAGAAAATGTTAAATCAATCCTAAAAGAAGAGACATATAAGGCTATTGAGGAGGCAAAGTCAGGGAAAGCTCCAGGACCATATGGTTTTACCGTAAAATTTTATAAGAAACTAAAAGAAGAGCTAATCCCGATTTTTGAACTCTTGTCAAATGAAATAAGAACAACAAGGAAAATACCAGATTCGTGGAAAGAAGCTACCATCTCGCTTATTCCAAAGGAAACCCAAGACCTAACAAACGTGAAGAATTATAGACCAATTTCCCTCTTGAACAATGATTATAAATTATTTGCTAAAGTCATTTCTGAAAGGCTGAAGTCCTACTTGAAAGATGCTATTAAAGAAGAACAAGCTGGTTTTTTATGTACCATGTTATGGAAAAAATGGGCATTGGAGAGTCATTTACAAATATAATTAAGGCAATTTATTCAGAACAAAAGGCAGCACTAATGATAAATACAGATGTGACAGAACATTTTAAAGTTCAAAAGGGGACACGGCAAGGGTGCCCTTTGTCCCAATTATTATTTATCTGGATTTTGGAAATATTGCTTGGACGAATTAGAGAAGATAAAGAAGTTAAAGGACTATCTATCATAGGTTTTTCCTATAAATATAGAGCTTTTGCAGATGACGTAATGTTTTTGGTAGAAGATCCTATACAAAAATTACCGTTGCTTATAGAGAAGATAAAAGAATTTGGAGACTTAGTGGGATTCTATGTAAATAAGAATAAATCCAAGGTGTGTAAAAATATGACCGGTGTGAAACAAGACGAATTACAGAAGTTAACACAATGTGAAGTAGTTAAAAAGACAAAATACTTAGGTATCGAACTGACAATGAAGAATATTGACCTCTTTAAGAATAACTATGATAAACTTTGGCTTCAAATTCTTCAGGACATAAAAAAATGGAATGTATTAAACTTGTCGTTAATGGGTAGAATTTCGGTGGTGAAAATGAACATTTTACCGTGTTTGATGCTTCTCTTTCAGACCATTACAATAGTGAAAGACTCAAAGATGTTAAATTCTTGGCAGAAAGAGGTCTCAAAATTTGTATGGGTGGGGAAAAAACCAAGGATCAAGATGAAGAT
>NW_015168109.1:201713-229761 GCF_001447785.1 Gekko japonicus
TATAAGGGAGAGGACTGGTTACAATATAGAGATATTTTGAAATCTGATGGGAAATCATTTGAGATGAAATCAGAAGAAGAAATGGACTATAAATATGGTTGGTTACAATATAGACAGGTTTATGATCTGTTTAAAACAGATAAAAAAGAATTTGGGTTTAGGAAACAATATAATGAAATTGAAAATTTGTGGTTGGAAGGAGGCAAAAAGATGATATCTAAGATGTATAAGATTTTGCTAAAATGGTATACAGAAGATGAAACAGTGAAAGAGCAGATGGTAAAATGGGCAGTTAATATGAATAAGGAAATATATATGTCATCCTGGGAATTTTTATGGAAAAATGCAATGAAAATTTCAACATGTAATAATCTAAAAGAGAACTGTTATAAGATGATGTATAGATGGTATATGACACCAAAAAAGATAGCGAATATAAGTAACGATTTATCAAACAAATGTTGGAAATGTAAAAAAATAGAAGGCTCTTTTTGCCATATGTGGTGGACATGTGATAAAGCAAAAAAATTTTGGACTGAGGTCCATGCAGAGATGGAAAAAATAATGAAATGTAAAATTAAGAAGGAACCTGAAGTGTTCCTTTTGGGACTTAAAATGGAGGAAGTTAATATTGCAAAACGGACTTTAATGTGGTATATGATTACAACTGCCAGAATGATATATGCTCAATGTTGGAAGCAAGAAAGAACACTCGATATCTGGGAATGGTTGAAAAAGTTACTTTTTATGGTTGAGATGGACAAAATGACAAGAAAGCTTAAAAATCAAGAAGCAGAAGATTTTTTTGCAGATTGGAAAGACTTTAAAGACTTCTTGGAGAAATACTGGGATCTAAAAAACAATTTATTTTGGTTTGACAATTAATAAGGTTGGATAGACATTTAGATTAAATTTAAACATACATAGATAGACAGATAAAAAGATACGTTACCTGAAAGAATTATGTTGTTAAAGAATTGGAAAAGGAGAAAAAATTCAAGAATGTAATAGAGGTTTGAGCACTGTGGGAAGACAGAAGGGGGGAGATATTTGGATAAAAGGATATGAAAAGTCTGTTATATGACATAAAATTTTACTTATTATTATATCCTAATAACATTGTTTTAAAAAAAGAAAGAAAAGTTTTTTTTAAAGTTGCCCTAATAAGTCAAACCAGTGATGTCTTCTCTTCAGTCTTCTTTTGCCGTCCAGCAGGCAGGATGGATATTGATCTGAAGTAGTCCAATAGTCAGCAGCAGGAAAGCAGGATCAGAGCAGTGGCTGAGCAAAAGCCAGCCACACAATCTCCAACCCAGGCTCTCACAGCAGCAGGAGCAGGAATCGAGTCAGCTAGCCAGAGACCTCTGCTTTTATGCTCTCTGGGCATACACAGAAGAATTTCAAAAAAAGAACAGACTTCTGTGTTTGGCCAAAGAGCAGTATGCCAAATCCTATTGTCCAGTACTCCTCCCCCTGGGAATATAGCAAGCTAGTAGTTGGGCTTCAACAAATGAAGCCAGCAGAAACAACAGCCTTGCAAGCTGCAATGGAATTTGCTAATGCATTGCAGTGATTGGCTGTCCGTAAGATCCCTCTTCCCCCTCCCTCCTGAAAAGCAGAGCAAAGGGTGGGAAAGAGATAAAAATGGTGGGAAAAGGAAGGTAAGTGGAGCCCTTTAAAATTTAAACCCCCACCATGCCTGTATTCGGTAATGCTTTAAAAAAGCTGGAAAAAATGAATATTTTTTAGTTTTTTCGGCATTCAATATTCGGCAGCCGGATCAGATCAGGGAATCTGATTCGGTATGCCAAATACCCGAAAAAGTGCGAAAAGGCATTTTTTTCCCCAGTTCAGCTCTACCAGCAAAATGTTCCTGGGATGCTATCCTACTTAGGCCCATGCCATGCCAGGCACCCACAGTCCCCAGAATGGAAGTGGACGAAGTCCACACCGCTTGTTATGGATTTCAGTGAAATAAAGCCTATGTTATGTCTTAACTTTGTCTCTGCTGCTTGGTTTCTGCTACATGGCCAGAGCTCAACACCCCTCCCTGCCCCACCCCCTCCACACCCCATCTGCCACTCCCCCTGTGGGCTTCCCAAGGGAATATCTAAGAGGGAGGGCTTACTCACCTTGCAGGCTTATATGTGAAGGGGGGAGGAACTAGAGGGTGGTCTGACTTACATCAGTGTAAGTCTTGGTATGTGAGTGCAACCAGTACTTATGACAGCCCTGTTGCTCACAGGGGCCCACGGTAGGCTGTGGTGGTGGGCCGGTGGAGCAACTGAGGCATAGGGTCTTGTGCTGGAGTGGTTCTAGGTGGCTTTGGAGTTGTGGCCTGAGTTATTTGGCTCCCTGAGTAATGTCAGTCAGGGAAAGCCCCCATTCAGAGGCACAAAGTTACACCCACAAAAAGGAAGGCATAGCCCATAGACAGCCATAGACCTATCAAAAACCGTTTTCCCTGCCACTATGTCCCCACACAATATGTCCATAGCACTCTAGGATGCTGACTAAATAATCACCCAATCCACATCATTGTTTGAAGGGGCAAGCCCCTTCCCAATAACCCATAGCATTCCCTCTCACCCTAGAATTTCTTCCGCCAGGAAACCCTGCAACTAGTGGTCAGGGCACATGGCACAGGACTCTGTCTCAGAGGCCTCTGCCATATGGACTCAGAGCAGGCAGCAGGGTAAGATGATGACAACCTGTGCAATGTGCCCTGTGACAGGGGTCAGTGCTGGAATGGTTATTCCGTTGGTGGGCCCCAGGTCCCCTGCCCCCACCTCGCATGCACCTGCCAGGGCCAGCCAGGGCTGGGCCACCATGGTCAGGCTCTCCACCAACCTACATCCCCTCATCACTGGGCATGGCCTCTGCTTGGTTCTCGTACTTGGAGGCCACAGCACCACACAATCCCCCCAGTTGTGGGGTCCGTGGCTGGCCAGGGTCACTCAAGGATGTGGCAGACATTGCAGTCCCAGTGGCATCAGGGGAATGTGGCCCACTTTGTTGGCTTCCTATTTCTGAGCCATCCATGGAGCCCTCCCACCCTGCATGTGCCCTCTGGTGGAACTGGCACAGGAACTGGCTGAGTGAGTACCTGGCTGGCATGGAGAGGCTGGTCGATGTTCCCCAACAATCTCTCAATTTGCTCTTGACCCTCCGTCACATCCTTCACCATGGCCACAAGCTCTGACAGGTGTCTGGTGAACACAGTGTCAGCAAGCCTATCCATCCATCAGTGGCCCATGGCCATGGCCTCGCGCCATTCTCATCAGCATTCAAGATGCTCATGCTCTATTGCAGCCCACACTGAGGACAGGGTGGGTGGGATTGGCTGTGGAGGTTGCAGCCCCTGAGCCCTTGGGCCAGTTGGATACTCCTCCCAACGGCCTCTGCTGTACTCACTGCAGCCATGACCCCACTGTTATTCTGGCCTTCACTACTCAACAGGGTCCCCCCTGGAGGACCTTCCCAGAAAACTGTCATCTTTGTCGGGCATGCACACATCCTCCCTGTCCTGGTCATCTTCCATCCTGGCCAGGGAGGCAGGGATGTCCAGTGTCCCTAGCATAAGGGAGGTGGCCATAGCTGTTCATCATCTTGGGTTTAGTCTGCATAGCTTGTCAACCACATGTGCTGCAAGTGTCAGATAATAGATACCTGGGGGGGGGAACACATGGTCAGTGGGTGGCCAGCCTCTGACCAGTGCTGATGCCATGGCCCCCTCACCCCATCCACATTCCGAAGTGTGGTTGGCTCCATGGCAGCCTGTTCCAGGGTCACAGGTGGCATGGTGGTTGCCTGCTCTATCCCCTCATCACTAGACATGTCCTCCAGAAGTGAGATGCAGGTGGCCTCTGACCGGTCACACAGACAATCTGGTTGTGGGGTCTGCATCTGGCTGGAGTCAGGTGGAGCCAAACCGGGCATGGCTGGGCTCATGGTCTGACAGCTTGATGGCTCACTGAAGCCACAGTCCACATTGACCCTGTCACCAGAGCCAGCCCCATTGTGTGTCGAGTCCTGCGAGTCACCTATTGAGGGAGGGATAGAGGGTTGGGATCAGTGGCATGTTACGAGATGGCACCCAGAAGTCCTATGTGGTGAGTGGGTCATTAATGGACCTCCACTCCACACCCGGTGGTGACGACAGGAGGATCAGTGGCCACATTGATGGTCTTGGCCCCATGTAGGCCTTCTGCCACTGCCTGTTCATATGGAGCATACTCCACCATCAAAGTGCAGACCCTTTTCTGTGTGGGGCCAAAGGAATTATTCCAGAACTTCATGGTGGATAGCTCCATGCAGGTAGCATGTCCCAGTCCCAACACCCATTCAACTGCCATTCACCAGAAAGGGTGCCGACGGGAGGCTGCGGAGCTACTTTTGGTGGTGGCCAGCACAATGCCTGTGTTCTTGACCACCAAGTTGAACAGCAGCACCTTTTCCACATCCATCCAGTTAGGCTGGCACTATCCATCCCCCCCACCAGGAGTTCTGGCTGCCATGCCTCCCACAGGCACAGGAATACAGGGGTGGACACCCCTCACCAGAAGATGTTAGTATCCCATTGGCAGTTCTGTCTCTGTTTCCAATGTAATGGAGGCTGGCAGACCAGAACTGTCCATGACCATGAGTAGAGAGGCAAAAGAGCATGGGGGTAGGCAGTTTGCCCAGACCCCTGGTCACACACCACATATGGAATGTGACCTCTGTCACTTTTTGCTATTCTGACTGTGGCTCCCATCTGTCTTCAGGGTCTAGTCAGGTTCCTCCAGCCTGGTGTCCAGTCCTCCCATCTCTGCCCATGCTGGGAGTCCGCCACATCCAACTGCTCCTGGCCCTGTATGTCTGGGTGTGATGGCAGAGGCACTGACAGTGGGGCCACAAGTACTGGGAGAAGATCAGCACCTTGAGTCTGGTGGACAGGACATGTCTGGACTGTTTTCACCTGGATCATGCAGCCATCCAGGCTCTCTTCAAGGAGTTGGGTCTCACCCTCTATGGGCAGATGCCAGCTCCTCAAGCCATCCCCATGTTTCAGAAGGTCCTGTTCTCCCTTCAGTTCCTGGCCACTGGCTCCTTCCAGGGGGTCATGGTTGAGGTGCTGGAGATGTCACAGTCCTCAGTCAGCCACTGTCTCCATGCTTTTCTGGATGCCATGCTGACACACCTCCACAACCATGTCCACTTTCCCATGGAGGAGGGGGAGCTAGAGCAAGTCTGGGCTGAGTTTGTGGCCATAGTGGGCTTCCTGAGCATAATGGGAGTTGTGGACTGCATGCACATAGCCCTGATTGCCCCCTGGGAGGAGCCACAGCTGTACCACAACTGGCACCACTTCTACAGCCTGAATGTCCAGACTTCCTGTGACCACCAGGGCACCTTCACTGATCTTGTTGCTAAGATCCCAGGCAGTGTGTATGATGCCCAGATCTTCACCACATCACAGCTGAGTCACCACCTGGTCAGATGGCAGAGGCTGGCTCCTGGGTGAGTGCTGCAGCCAAGAGATGGGAGGCGGCAGGGTGCAACATCTCCCTTTCACACAGGAGACTGAGGCTACCTCCTGCTGCTCTATATGATGACTCTGTACCCTGAGGATGACCCCACTGAGTGCACAACATACAACCAGGCACACCAAGCATCAAGAATGGTCATTGAGTGTGCATTTGCCAGCTGAAGTTGTGTTTCCACTGCCTACACCACATGGGGGGCTGTCAAACTATGCAGCCCTTGCCATTGGGAAAGTTGGTCGTGGTTTGCATCATACCGCACAACATTGCTGTGAGACAGAGCCTGCAACCACTCCATCTTGTTCAGGAGACAGAATGTCCACCAAGTGGAAGGGATCAGGACCGGCAGTTTGCTGGACTGCCTTCATAAATCCTAGCCATGAGGGGTGCCTGCTCTTGAAGCTCACAAAGTAGGGAGGTTGACAGCAGGGAATGCCCATCTGTCATGTGTTCCAGGAAGAGCCCCCAGACAGATCTGGTTCAGAAGGTATGTGGGAGTTGGGTGGGTGACCCACTGCCAAGTCAATGTCACAACTCTCACCAGCAACTGTGGATTTTAGCTGTGAGGTTCCATATGCATGTTGCTGTCATCAGAAGCAATGCAATGGAATGTGACAACTCAGTATGTGCATGCAGGTGGATGGTTCGGCACACAGTGCCATGGTAACTATGCAACACACAGTCGACACCCATGTAGGAATGACAGGTGTCATATGTCCCGGTTCCCCAGTCCCGAGACGAGACCTCCCACCCCCCAGAGACAACCACCCCCCCGGACACCTGGGAAGCGCCTGGGTATATAAACGGGGGCGGGGCCAGGTCGGGAGGAAGGGGGGGCGGGGAAGAGGGACGGTGCTGGGAGAGGAGGAGGGAAATAAAAGAGGAGCTCTTCGGAGGGACCAGGGAGGAACAGCGGAGAGGGAGCAAAACTGCAAAGGTAATGGATAGAGAGAGAGAGGGAGCAGTATCCGGCGCGCGAGGCAGAGGGACTTGAGGGGTGTCGTTAACCCCGTCCCCTGCCTGTCTGAGATCCTTCCGCAGCTCCCTTTGATGAACCATCTCTGATTCCCAGCATCGTCTATCCCGCAGGGCAGCCAGACGCCACGGCCACTGGTGGGTTCCCCTCAAGCCCACAGGAGAAGTGTGTCACATCATATTTGTGGTGTGCATTCTGTGGTGTGCATTCCAGGGGGTCCACCCAGTGGAGTCCAGTGCAGTGTTCCCTCTAAGCTGAGCTAGTTCATAGTTTTTTAGCCTCTGGCTCATACATTTTTTGTTTTAGCTCAGGAAGGATGGCTCCAGAGTAAACTAATTTATGCAGTAGCTAAATCACTCAATCACAACTTTAGTGCCAGTAGCTCACAAAGTAGACTTTTTGCTCAAAAGACTCCACAGCTTAGAGGGAGCATTGGTCCAGGGATATGTCAGATGTTGAGAGCCATTCCTTGAGAGACCCCCAGACCATGTGTGCCTCCAGCACCTTCTCATCAGTGAGGGACATCCATGGGGCAAGGCAGGTCATCTCAGGCACCCACTTTCTGTTACATGCAAAGAGGTTTGCTGGCAGTGAGGCCTAGCTCTGCCTCTGGCGCTGGACCCACCACCCACATAGGTTGCTAAACCCATGAGCTGTCCAAACTGAAGTTGGACTCCCACATCCCCATAATCATGTTCCAAATGTGTCTATTTTTCAAAAATTACTTTTTCACACAGAAAATTCAAAAAATTACTTGTAAGTTCATATGAATGATCCTCCTCCAGTATGTGGGCACCTGTGGGGAGACAAATGGCTCCCCACACACAGACACAGGCTTCCCACCAAACTGTGGACACTCCTGGTTACAGTGATACCCCCAAACACCATCTTTGTCATGCAGCTGGGTGGATGTTTGCACACTGTCACTTCCCCACCATGTCCATTTTGGTCCCACAAGGTCAATGGGGTGCACTTTGGGGCCACTGCATCATCTGCATAACCTAGAAGCCCTTGATGGGGCCCAGGGTTGTCAACCCCAGACCCAGTGACACTCCTTGGGACTGGCAAAATTCAGAGGGGCTTTGGCTCAGAGCCAAAGCCAGATTGGTCCTCTCTGCCAGGCTGCCTCAGCGGGCCTTAGACGTCCTGTGGCTTCAGCTCTGACTTGCCACCACTGAGTCCTGGCACTGTTTCTGGCATGACTATGCCAACCAATGCCACTACACCAGGGGGAATGGAGGGGGGTCCAACTGTTGGGGGACCACAGACCCCCCCCCCAACACCATGTTTACTTGCCAGCTACTGCACATGGAAGCAGCAGCCCTCTGGCCCATGGCTGTTGTTTGTCACGGCCAGTGTTCCCTCTAAGCTGAGTTAGTGTGAGCTAACTCACAGTTTTTTAGCCTCCAGCTCACATATTTTTCTCTCAGCTCAGGAAGGAGGGCTCCAGAGCAAACTAATTTATGCAGTAACAAAACTACATGCTCACAACTTTAATGCCAGTACCTCACAAAGTAGAATTTTTGCTCACAAGACTCCACAGCTTAGAGGGAACATTGGTCACGGCCACAGCAGAGTCAATCGAGGGTGTGTAGTGGTGAGAGTCATGTAAAATGCTGCATGCACACTGTTGCTGCAGGGTGTGGCACCACACCTAGCACACACACCAGTTCTATATGCATGTGGTGAATGGTTGCCCCCTAGATGGCTGCTGCAGAATCTGCAGCTGCTGATGACAGCCATGATGCAGTTAGGGGATCTGCAATGGGATCATCTGGCTAAGTGGCTCCCTGTGGGCTAGGCATTCTAGCCCCCCCCCCTCATGTGCAGCCCTCTTTCAAGGAATGGGAGGCAGGAGATGGGCAGCCTTTCCCCAGGGCCCCCTCTGCTATGATTCATTTATGGAATGTCCTCCCAGGGCTGGCTGATCTTTTTTATTATTGTTATTGCTATTGCTATATTGCTATTGTTATTGAGACTTTTATCCCACCCTCCCAGCCGTAGCCTGCTCAGGGTGGCTTACAATCAGGTAAAATCCAAATGCATAAATAACAGCGATAATATTAACATTAAAATACCATTACAACCATAGTAATAAAGTGCTAGTTTTATCCGTTAATGCTGATTGGTCTTCCGATGTCAAAAACCAGCTTCAGATGTCATAAACGTCAGCCTCAGATAAAAAAGGGGGGGGAGAGTTGGCACGGGCAGAAATTAGGGTCCAGTGGGTCAGGGCTCTTCAGTTACCATTACCAATGGCAATGGAGATCGAGGTGGTATGAATCCTAGTTGTGGTGGCAGCTCCAAAGGCCTGGCAGAATAGCTCGATTTTACAGGCCCTGCGGAACTGTGGAAGATCCCACAGAGCCCTGGTCTCCTCCGGGAGCTCATTCCACCAGAGTGGAGCCACCACCAAAAAAGCCCTGGCCCTGGTCGTTGCCAGCCTGGCCTCCTTAATACTCAGGAGGACCAGACAATTCTGGGTCCCTGATCGCAGTGCTCTCTGGGGTACATATGGGGAAAGGTGGTCCCTCAGGTATGCAGGTCCCTGGCCATAAAGGGCTTTAAAGGTAAGAACCATCACCTTGAAGCATCTATAACATGTACTCGATGTGCCAGGGTCAGCCACCGCAACCACCCAGCCCACACGCTGACCCCTCCCACCTTAACACAGGTGCCTGAGAGGTGAGGGGGAGAATCTGCCCATGGGCTGAGGTTCAGTGATGCTTGCCATATGACTTTGACCAGTAGAACCCCCAAAACTCTCTACAGTCAACCAACTCCCTCAGAAGCCCTCTCTTTATGAAATCCCCTTGGGAAGCTGTCAAGGGGTGACAGATGGACTGTGAAGGGAGTGGTGTGGGAAGAGGTGTTGAGCTCAGGACATGGTCTTTGAAGCAGATGGACAGAGACGCAGATATAGGCAACCACAGAAAAATGAACAAAACAGTGTGTGCTTTTTGTCCAAAAACATGAAAAAAATCCATTTTGGGAGCACTGAACAAAACTTTTAAAAACAGGGGAGTGCCAAATGAAAAATGCAAAAATAATGTGAGAATCCGTTGCCGCAAAATTAGGAAGTTGCCTCCAAATTGCGTACTATTTTTCATGAAGTCTCCACTCGCCAAATAAAATATTTACTAGAAGGAAACACGGGGGGGGGGGGTTTTGTGGTTTTCTTCCTAAAACCTCTTGGAAAAAGAAAGACAAGGCCGTGCTTTTTGTCCAAAAACAGTGCCAATCTCTCATTTTTTCCAAGGAAAACTGAAAGGAAAGAGGAAAAAACTGGAGGTGTGTTGTGAGGAAGATACAAAAAGTATGTGAATTTTTTGTGGCTACAAAATTCAGAAGAAGCCCATGAATTGTGCTATTTATCACAAAGTCTCCACCAATAAATTAAATATTTACTGCAAGAAAATAAAGGGAAAAAACAGAAATTTGGAGACAGCAAAATTAGGATGAAGCCCGTGGAATTTGTGCTATTTTTATGAAATTAGAAGACACAAAAGAATGCAAAATTTCACGGTTACAAAAATTTAGAAGTCCCCAGATCTCATGGTATTTTAAACAACATGAAAAACACAAAAAGAATTCAAAATTTTGAACCCCCCCAAATTCAATATTAACCAGAACAAAACATTAGGAAAAACAAAAAATCAGTGGTTTTCCACAAAAAGACTTCCACAAAAATGAAAATAAAGACTGTGGTTTTAATCCAAAAACTTGCTCAAAATCTCTAATTTTGAGAACGCTGAGAGGAAATTAAAAATCTGTGGTGTGTCAAGTGGAAAAAATGCAAAATTTCATCCCTTCAACATTCAGAAGAAGTCCCCGAATTTCATTTTATTTTAAACAAAAACTCCACCCCCCATTAAATATTTACCAGGAGAAAACACAAGGAAACACAAAAAATTCCATGGTTTTCCACCAAAAACCTCCTAAAAAATTAAAGAAGCCATGATTTTAATCCAAAAACCTGGCAAAATATCCCTCATTTTGGGGAACAGCAAAAGAAAAGAAGAAAATAAGGATAGTCAAATGGAAAATGTAAAAAGAATGTGATGGGGGGGCTGCAAAATGTGGAAGAAAACCCTGAATTTTGTGTTTTTATCAGAAAGTCTCCACCCCAAAACTAGTTACTGGAAAAAAATACTAGGAAAGAAATCCATCCCCCCCCCCCAAAAAAAAAATAAATTAGATAATAGACCATGTTTTTCATCCGGAAACATGGCAAAAAACTCTAATTTTGAGAACACCGAGAAGAAATAAATTCCAGGAGTTTTGAGCTGAAAAAACAAAAAGAATGTAAAATTGTGTTGCTGCAAAATTCAGGAGAAGCTCCTGAATTTTATGCTATTTTTAAAAAGACTACACCCCCCCCCCAACGTAAATATTTACTGGAAGAAGTTTGGCCAACCCTCTTAATTGTATTGTAAGTTGTCTTGGGGCCTGCTACAAGGGAGAAAGGCAGGGCATTTCAAAGACATTTCAGAAAAAAACTGCATACAAAAAACTGCATACAAAATAAAGTAAAAGAAGTAAAAATATAAACTGGGCACATGAGAACTAATTCCCTAAGTAACCACACATGCACACACCAACAAGAGGGCACATTTATAAAAGGTAAGAGGGAGGAAACTGGGAAGTTTTTAGGGAAGGGACATATAACCTGAAATCCTGGGCATGCATGCACACCTCAAATAAAACTTTGTTGTTCTTAAAGGTGCCACTGGACTCTGATTTTGTTCTGTTGCTTCAGACCAACATGGCTGCCCCCCCAGATCTCTATATATATATAACAGTGAGACAAAGAAAGGGAGGCTCAAAAGAACACCAAATTACTATATATTTCATTTGCTGGGAAAGCTGGTTGTCTACTACCACCAAAGAGAAAAAATGTGCATTTAATTGGCCATATTCCCCTTTCCTTTGTCTATTTACAGGATTATCTTTGTTCAGCAATGGTGCACATGCGTTATTAGAAAGAGTGAGGCACACTATTGATATTGCGTGACTGTTGTGTGTATTTTATGAATTTACCACAAGGGGGTGAGCAAGCCCTTTCCTTCATCCACATCACCCTAGACTGGGCTGCTGGCAGAAAAGACAGTCTATTTACAGGAATAAATCCTGCAAATCTTTCCAGCAGTCAGATTGGAAAAAAGAGCATGGTGCCTGCAAGACTGGGCCCTCAGCCAGGAATTCCATCAGTCCCTGGAACAAAGAAAAAATTAAAAGACAAAGATCAGCAGCTGAAGCAGGTTTGTTTTACTGAATTTAGGAAGTTCTACAAATAGTACACAGGGGACACTCAGAGCTCATTCATAAAGCAGATGCTATTTACACACTTCCCTTTGGTGGAATGCCATTGAATTCAGATACATCAGTGATGAATGTGACTCAGATCAATGTTGTTATAGTCGCTAGTCAGTGCAGGAAAAGACTCAATAACACCTCAAGAGGTCAATTAAATATAGCCGACTTCATCAGATGCATGTGTTGGGTCCTCACTATAATATGTATGACCTTAGGATGGAAAAAAGAAGTAAACAAGAGGGCCAAAGGATCATGAAATATACAAGGTGATACGTAATTATGTAAAATTTAAATGTAATGAAGAAAAGTACAGAGACAAACAGCAGTAATTGCTGATAATGTAATTTCCTTAGTTATGCTAAATTAGTTAACGTCTTTAAGACCAGCAAAGTTTAATTCTGGGTGTAAGCTTTTGTGTGCATGCACACGTCTTCTGATCTCTGCATGCACACAACAGCTTATATCCAGAATTAAACACTGTTGGTCTTAAAGGTGCCACTGGACTAAAACTTTGCTCTATTGCTTCAGACCAACACAGCTACCCACCTGAATCTAGTTAACACTTGTAACGGCTGAGAAATCTCAAGTGTTTGGCCCCGGGCCCAGGGGGGGGGGGGGGAACACATCTATTTTGCTGAGCTGCAGCAAAATAGATGCGCGGCGGCGGGGTCAGACAGATCCCCCGAGCCACCGCACAGTTGCTCCCCGGCATGATCAGATGCCGGGGGGGAGCCACGGGATGGAGAGGGAGGCAGCCGGCTGCACATGTGCGCCAATGCGCAGTTTGGCCAGGAGCCTCAAATGCTGTGGAAGACAGGCGCGCCGGCGATCCCATGGCTGCCCTTGCTGCAGAGCTTCAGGTAGGTAGTACTCTTTTTCAGGTTTTTTTTAAATGCACGTTTTCCCCCGGAAAGGACGGATCGGGGACGGGTGCGTTCCACTTCCCAGATGTTGTGGTGTGATTGCACCCATTTGATGCGCCCCTGATTCGTCCTCTTGTGGGGCAAAACCTCCCGTGTGACCGGGGCCTTTGTCAAGCCCTTGAAAGACTTCATGAAACTTCTTGATGATTTTTTTTTAATGCTGGACTCTCCCTCTGAAGTGTTTTCCCCCCTGTTGAATGCTGACTTTCTATCAACAATGTGTTCCTGGGGGGCAGAAATGTTCTCCCACTTCATGTGTTTATTCTATGTAATAATAATAAGAGCTTCGGTGACAAATGATAGCATACATCACCCTGGAGGATGAAAAAGTGGATGTGCCTGTGGTAGTATAGGTGTTGTTATTAGGTCCTGTAATTAAATTATCCTCTGAGTGTATAAGTAGAATAGGGCTTCCAGCTGTAGCTGGTAGGAGAATTTGGGAGGGGGGGGGACAATCTTCTTTGCAATGCACAAAACCAGAAGAGACATCGTGTTGGCACAGCACTCTAGGATACATCCCAAACTCTACAGTTTAATGATACGCCTGGTTTTGGAAGTGATGTTGCATGTCAGCATGATGTCATTTTTCTCCTGCTGGCCTGTCAAGCGGCCTGTCAAGACCACTCACACAACAAGTCCAGAAAACAGCAGCAGTCCACTACCAGGCTGGCTAAATTATTCAAATCTTTCAACCTCATTGACACCTGGAGAACGAAGCACCCTATGGACTGAGATTACTCCTATTTTTCGACAAGACATAATATCTTCACTCGAATCGATTTTATTTTTATTTCCTCCTCACTACTACCGCACTTACAATTGGCTAACATCGGTCCCAGACATCTGTCAGACCATGCCTGGCTGGACTGCCACACCCAAGACTTTTCAGAAGAAACTACAGACAGACAGTGGCCCATGAATACCTCCATTTTATTGCACACATCAATTACAGAGAAATTGAATAAAGACATTCAAAACTTCCTGGAGATACATAAAGATACTGAGACGGACCCCGCTATTCAATGGGACATGCTGAAAGCTGTCATGAGAGGTTCCATCATTTCAGCAGCTGCATATCTGAAACAAGAAACCCAAGAGTTATGACTGGATACCTTGACCCGCATTGTTACCCTGGAACAGGAACATAAAAGAACTGGAATGAATTCGACATATCTCAAGCTTCAAGCAGAACAGAAAGCGCTTGATTAATTAGAAATAACATCTGTCCAAAGGAACTTGCTGAAACAAAAATTCTGGCACAAATCAGCAAAGAACATGTGCTTGCTGGCGTGGAGGGTGAAAGATAAAAAAAGGAAAATGATTGTTGGCTTGATAAAATCTCCAGAGGGTGATAGCCACACCACCTCGAGGGCCATTGAGGACACTTTTGCCAAATTTTACGAAAAGTTATATCAATCATCTTCTTCAAAAATGGATGATATAAATACTTATCTGGACTTGATTACATCACTGAAATCTCTAACGAAGGCACAAGCTACTAAACTGGATAGCCGATAACATGCCAGGAAGTGGAGGACACAATCAAACAGACAAAACTAAACAAGGCCCCAGGGATTGACAGTTTACCAGCCGAATTTTATAAAACTTTTTGTTCTTCTCTAATTGATCCTCTCCTTGCCACCTGCAATGTGGCTCTACAAGGAGGCAGATTACCACCATCATGGTCAGACTCATCGATAATGGTTATACCTAAGAAAAATAAAGATCCAACTGATCCAGCTTCATATCGCCCCATAGCACTAATTAACAACTATGCCAAATTGTTTTCAGTGATATTGGTGAACCATCTCAAGGCTGTGGCTCCAGAATTTATAAACCCAGATCAGACGGGGTTTATCCCCAACAGACCAATCACTCAATATAATCCTGCATGGGAAGCAATCTAAGACAGAATAATTGATCTTGGCCTTAGATTTCAAAAAGACCTTTGATTCCATAGAAATATTGTATCTTATGGCACTTCTAGAACGCATGGGGTTTGGCAACAACTTTCTAATGGCTTTAAAAGTGCTATATCGGAATCCCAAATCCAGGGTAAGAGTCAGTGGCCTAAATTCTGCTTTCTTTTTCCCCTCTCGGGAACGAGGCAAGGCTGCCCACTATGGCCCTTATATTTGCCCTTACTATAGAGCCTATGGCTGAAGACTTGTGTACGAATAAATCTTTTAAAGGGATCAACATAGATGGCGAGGAACACAAAATGACTATGTATGCGGACGATATGACCCTGTACATTGCTAATCCGATACAATCTCTACCAGTTATCGCTGATACTATCTCCAGTTTTGAACGCGTTTTGGGCCTGTATTTAAATACAAGTAAATCAGAAGTATGCCCCATTATACTTTCCAAAAAGACTAGGCATGAGATACAATGTAATTATAGCTACAAGTGGATTACTTCTGAGTGAAGACACCTTGGAGTCCAAATACTGCTCAATTTGAATAAACTGTTGGACTGTAATTTTCACAGAATACATAAAGAAATCCAAGGGAAAATCCGGGACTGGAATGAACAGCAGCTTTCCTTAGCAGACCACCTACAACTGATTCAAAGCTTTATATTCCCATGTTTCCTATATCTGTTTCAAGCGATACCCATTTTTATCGAGGAGAAGGTGTTCAATAAGTGGCAACATACATTGTCCAATTTTCTGTGGAACTCAACTAAATCCAAAGTGGACCATCGTCGTCTAACTAGACCAGTCTACATGGGAGGGCTTGGAATACTTTCACTCCCGTCTTTATTATCAGGCAGTGGCCCTCTCAAATATAGTACAGATGCTCCAGCCAACAAAATCTACAAGCTGAGAGCTTCTGGTTTATGGCAACATGCAGGCAGACACATCTCCCAGACGTCCCGGGGATGCAAACTGCACACCAGCGTGTGGGAGGGGGTCCGAGGGGTTGTGACCCCCCCCCAGAGCCTTGGTAAAAGGCTTCCAGCCAGGGGGCTTTTGAGGGGCAACCGCTTCAATGGCCGAAAGCCAGAGAATTGAGGCACCCCTCTGCCCTGAAGGTCCTGCCGCTGAGTGACAGCATGGTACGAGTGCTGCTGACAGGGACAAGTGTTGGAGATCGGGCGAAATAAATGATGACGAGCGAGGCCGAATGGCCAACAACGAACTGTGAGTCGGGTTGAAGCGAGCATGAAGATATAAAAAGAAGCTCCCCCCCCCCCTAAAGAGCGATGGGAAAGCGAGCGGGGGAAGGATCCCTCCCAAATGCATAAGCTGATGTATGATCTCCTACTCTTGGGTTTTTAATTAGTTGTGGGTCTTTTTTCTTTATTCCCTAGATGTAGTTCCCTTTCCTATATTTTCTGTTGTAGTTTTGTAGTCTGAAAAACCCCCCAATAAAAACCTCCCCCTAGAGGGATGGGGGGGAAAAATCTACAAACTGGATGCACCTGGAATAATTGTTCATACGTCTATTCTCTCTGCAAGAAATGGTATGGATGTCTAAGGCTCGCAGACCCAAAACTATAGCACAGAATAGTTTCTTAGACTCGACACTGAGAATCTGGGATTTACACAGAGAATCCCTGGCTCTGAAGGTTTCTCCCCTGTCCATGAATAGTTTCCACCAAATTACCGGGTATCGATGTCAGTCTGACTAGCCTGTAATTTCCCGGCTCTCCTTTGGAACCCTTTTTAAAGATGGGAGTGACGTTAGCTACCTTCCAGTCCTCAGGAATGGAGGCAGATTTTAATGAAAGAATACATATTTTTGTCTGGAGGTCCACAAGTTCACATTTGAGAACTCTTGGATGAATGCTATCCCGGCCTGGTGATTTGTCAGTTTTTAAGTTGTCAATCAGTCGTAGGACCTCCTTTCTCATCAATCTGACTCAGGTCTTCCAACACACACACACCCCAAAATCAGCAGTTCTGGAGTTGGCAAGCACTTCTCATCTTCCACAGTGAAGACAGAGGCAAAAAATGCATTCAGTTTCTCAGCCATTTCCCTGTTATCCTTCAGTACTCCTTTTACCCCTTGGTCATCCAAGGTCATGACTGGGAGTCATCATGAAGCATAACTACTGTTAATGGGCCAGGGAAAAAGGATGAATCGTTGGGCAATTGAAATAGTGGTCTTAAGGGGGAAGAGGAGAGACAAGAGAGAGAAAAATAGTAATGTCCCAACTCCATTGCTGGAAGTTGCTGTTAAATCCGATGGTAAACAGCTGTGTTAGCTGGAAGATGTGACTACTCCTTAATCCTATCATAAAAGGAGTTCTTTAGTTGAGGCTGAAGTCATCTATGTGCTTCACCTGGAGATGTCAATATGCAGAGGTGGGGGGGAAGGTGCCAGCATGATGGAGAAGAGAGCTTTCTATGGCTTCTGGGAAGGAACATCCAGGTTTGCTTGAGTCATCTTGATAAAATCTTCTCCAGCATCAATCTCCTGCAATTGCTCTATAATAAAATTCCAACTAACATTATCAAAAGCTTTCTCTGCATCCAAAAAAATTAATGCCAATTGTTTTTCCAGGTGTGCTTCATAATATTCCAAAATATTTATAATTATTCTTATGTTGTTTCTTTCTCTCTCTTTTTTAAAAAAATTATTTTCTAAAACATTACAAGAAAATAGGAACAGGGGACTACAACTTACAGGAAAAAGTAAAGCAAAACCACTAAAAACCCAAGAGGTGGTGGTCATATAATGGTTACAATGCAAAGCTTATAATAAAAATTAAAAAAATTGGTTACATTAAATCTGATCATTAAATCCGCTTATATGCTTCAAGTCCAGATATTTTGACTTAGTAAAGTACAATACAAAAGAACTCTAATATATTATTAATAAAAAGAAACAGACTTCAGAAAAAATTAGCATCTCATGTTTTGTCTTTTCTTTCCCTCAAACGATATCCTTGCTTAAGGGCCGCCACCCCACGTTCCGAATCCGAGTCTTCTCCAGTAAGTGTTTCATCATCACTTCCCTTATGACTCTCCTCATCTTCTTCCTCTGATGGTCCAAGTTGCTGCTGCAAGAACGCACTCACTTTCATAACAGAGTCAATTTCCCCCCTCTTGTCTTTAAATTTAAACAGTATGCCTTCAGGTATAATCCATTTGTAGGGGATATTATTCTTTTGTAAAAACAAAGCCAAGTCTCTGTATTTTTTCCTCTTTTTTCTTATTTCAAAGGGAATGTCTTTCATAACTCTTATCTCCTTGCCGTCAATTTTAAGGGTAGTTCCATTTGTTGCCTTTAAGATCTCATCTCTCACTTGTCTTCTGGAGAATCTAACTACCACCTCGCCAGGCAGATTATTTTTCTTTATAAATTCTGAATATGATCTATAGTTCACATCCATCTCACTTTGATGAACATCCGCATTTAAATCTGCAACTGGTCCCAGGGCATCAATCATGATCTGCTTTAGATTCTCCCCTTTAGTCTCAGGAACTCCTTGAAATCTCAGAATAAAGCTTGCCTTTTCCATTTGCAGCTGTAAAAGCTGGGCTTCATCCGATTTTCTCTTCTTTTCCATCTCCTGCATTTGTTTTTTAAGCTTTTTAATGTTGGCATGCATTTCTTTAAGGTTCTCAGCTGTTTGCTCTATTTTTTTTAATGTTCTCACATAGTTGCTGCTGTTGTGCAGCATAATTTTCATTGAGTGTCTTCATTTGCTCCAGCAGGGGTTGCAAAGCATCTATTAGCATTTTAGAGAAGTCTATGGTTACATCCAGTCGCGTGACCGCACTCGCTGGACTGGCACTTCCTGGAGAAGGCTTAGGTTTCGGATGCTTATCTTTCTCCATCTTTTTCAGCGACATCTTTGAGGATGTTTACATTCAATGTAAAATTGCCAAAAGTCTCTCAAGTCTGCAAATCACCTAAAAGTCTCTTGCAAATTCTTTAATATAGTCTCTTTTGCTTTTAGTTCTGCCCCCCTTCTGTTTTTAGTCCATTTTTATCTTAATGGGGGGGTTCCTGCCTGCCTTCGTTTGCTTTAAGGGGGACTTTTGGCCAATTCTCTGGTGTTTGCTTCAACCAAACTCACTTTTGATGTAGATCAAGTAGATCATGCCATTTATCGCCATAAACGCTCGACCGCCACATGCTTGTTCCGGTGTGTGTCTCTGGGTCCAGTACTGGAACACAGCGGCGAGACCATCAGGGCATCGGAACGCCTCAATCCGCCAGCAGCGTGCCGGGGCAGAGGCAATCCTTGGCACCCCATGGCTAGGAACCCTTCACAAGGTTTTCAGGGGAGTGCGTACGATTGCACCCCCTCTCCATCTGCCGGTTCACGGATCGCGCCCTAGGGAGCTCCCGAACTGGGCATCCCCCATTAGAGCGCCAAAACCGGAAGTCCTTACATTGTTTCTCAATTGTCTCTTTCGCAGTAAGCCTACTTGATCTTGATGTAGTATATCTAGCAGTACCTTCTTCAAGCACGATGCTAAGAGAGCAGCAAAAAATTTATAATCCACATTTAAAAGCGAAATTACTCTATAATTTTTCATTTCTTTAAAATCTGTATTTTCTTTATGTATCAAAGAGATAGTAGCTTCTTTCCATGATTGTGGCAAATTCCCTTCTTCCAATATATTTTCCAGCACCTTTTTATATCTTTATATCTTTAAAAGTGCTATAATATTCTATTGGGAGTCCATCTGGTCCAGGCGCTTTGCCCTTATTTTATTTCTTAATTATATCTACAATTTCTTGTAGTGTTATAGGTCCATATAATTTTGCTTTCGGTTCTTCGCTTAACTTAATACTATTATATTTCTTAAGGTACTCTGTTCGTCTACAGAAATATTCTTTGCTTGGTATAATTTTTTGTAGAAATTTTCTACTATCGTCTTGAGTTCTTCTTGTCGATACATTTCTGTACCATTCTCATCTTTTAACACCTATATTAAGTATTTTTCCTTCTCTCTCCTAAGTCTGTATGCCAGCCATCTTCCTGATTTATTTGCATTTTCAAAATAAGTTTGCTTTACAAATTTGATTTTCTTAGCAATTTCTTCAGACAATATCACATTAATTTGTACAGGATGGAGTGACATACATTCAACTCACACAAGTTTGTGACACCAGAATTATTGGTGGACTTTATTTGGCTAAACTGGAGGCCCATCTTATAGAATAATAACACACAATACAGAAGTACTTAGGAAACAACATCTGGCCTTCTCCTGTATATGTACATCTTATGTAAAAAATTTTTTTGAATGTATGTCAAATTTGTAATTGGAATTGTGACCACTGAGGAAGGCCCTTTGAGGGGCCGAAACGCGTTTGGTTCAGTTGCACAGCACTAACTCATCTATGTATGAATGTTGAGAGTTTTTTTATGTCTGAATGGTATATTTTTAATGAGTCTAAGTTTTAAAATGTGTACACCTGAATAAATTTTGCATTTTTATAATATTTGAGTCAGCTTAACCCTTGTGGATCCATACCATTCTCATCTTTTAACACCTATATTAAGTATTTTTCCTTCTCTCTCCTAAGTCTGTATGCCAGCCATCTTCCTGATTTATTTGCATTTTCAAAATAAGTTTGCTTTGCAAATTTGATTTTCTTAGCAATTTCTTCAGACAATATCACATTAATTTGATGTTGTATCAATTGTATTTTTATTTTCAACTAATTAACCGTTGGGTACTATTTCAGCTTTTTTTCCTGCTTTATTAGTTGATCTTTCAATTCCTGTAATTTCCTCAACCTATCTTTCTTTTGCTTCACTGCAAATTTAATTGTTATTCCTCTGAAGAAGGCTTTACTAGCATCCCAAACTGTATTTATGGAGATATCCGGTTCAATATTTTGTTTGAAGAAATGTTCTAGTTTCTTTTTTTGTCTCCGTCACAAACATCTCATTTTTCAAGTGCTGTATATTCAGCTTCCAACTAAATTTCTTAGAAGTGCCCGTCATTTGATCTGTAAAAGTCTTTGGTAAAATATTTACTTCTCCTATATTCTTCATCACACTCACTGAAATTCAGCACATATCAATTCTAGACAAGAAATCCAATAACAAAGGACTTTACTTTTTATTCTCAAAGACACAAGTCATTGTGTCTTTGAGAATAAAAAGTAAAGTCCTTTGTTATTGGATTTCTTGTTCTCCATGCATCAACTAAATTATATTCCTCTGCTAACTGTAAAAATGTGAATTAAGTCCATCCACAGCAAGCATAAGTATTATAATTTGTTCTCTATCCATCACATATTTTTACCTTACTATTAGTTTGTTTATGTTTGATCTGACTTCTTGTTTCCATTCATGGTGCTGTTTTGGCTCCTTCTTCTTGCTCCGTTCTGATTCTCTTGAGCTGTCCTTTGACTGAGTCTGTAAATCTTCTTTCTCTTTGTCTGATTCCTCTTCTTTGGGCTCTTCCCTATTTAATGAAAGTCTCTTTCCATATGTCTTCAAAAAGTCTTGTGCTTTCAATGTTGAGTTTATTCTGTATCTCTGGCCATATAAGAAGAAGAGTCCTTCTGGTATCAGCCATCTATAAGATATATCATTGGCTTTCAATACCGATGAGAGGAAATCATATTCTTTCCTCTTCTGTCTCATCCTCCATGGTACCTTTTTCAAATTTTAATAACATTTCCTTTTATAATCAGATCTTTATCTCTCATTCTCCTCAGCACTGCATCTCGCACTGCTCTTTTCATAAATTGCACGTGAACTTCTCTTGGTACTTTGTTCCTTCTAGCATAGCTTGAATTTACTCTGTAAATCAGGTCTATCTCTCTTTGAAAACCATCAATTTCAACCTCCATCTCTGGTGCAAGTGATTGTGCTAATAAAAGTGTCAAGTCCTCTTCCTTATCCTCTGGGATGTTCTGGAACCTCAGCATATAGGCCGCTCTATCCATCTCCAGCTTAATCATTTTGTCATCTTACAGCTGTTGTACATCTACCAGTTCTTTTACTTTCTGTTGGGCCTTTTCTACTTTTTCCATCAGTTTTTTTAATAGTCTTCAGTAATTTGATGGTTTCTTGTTTGTTTTCCTTAAATTGGTTTTGGAAATCCTCCATTTTATAATTTATGTCTTTAATCTGATTTGTAATCTGGGTTAAGATATTCTGTAATTGTCTCAACTCAGTTTTAAAAAGTTGCTTGCAAATTTGCCTGAAGCTCTTTTAAAGAATCCTGTGGAAGCATCATTCCCACTGATTTGATTTGACCCGGAGAAGGCTTACTAGATTTGCTCATTTCCATATATTTATTCTAGTATAAATTTATCTTAGACCATTTCATTTCATTTAAACCCAAAATACCATAGCAAATCTACAATCATATAATGCAGGCCCCCCCTCTTTTTTCAGATCAATATTTGGCAAATAAGCAACTTTACTATCATAGCAAGCATTGTCTAACTCACAGTCAATAAATCACTTCCACAGATAAGGATGTTTCTTCACTCTGAGATTCCAGAGCTATTCCAAGCATGAACAGAGCTTCTTTCTGCCTCCCAGTCTTCTAAACACGCCTCGGTTTTAAAATGCCTAGTATTTTTCTTCACTCTGACATTTCAGAGCTAATCCAATATATGGGCAAGCTTCACGCCATGTCACGCCAAAAATGAAACCATAAAAAATGTGATCCACATCGCTTCCACCCCACCAACAAAGTCAGACAAAATAAAACATGTTATTGTAATCCTTTTTAAACACAATGACTCTGGGTATTTAAGCCACTTTATATCTTTTGCCTGTATATCAGACTTCACTCCTCAGGAAAGCTGTAGTATTGGAGAGGACTCATTCCAACCAGATTGCTTCCTAGACACTGTCTCTCCTTCTCCAATTAGAGTGAAAGCCGCTTTCTTCCCTGTGGGGGGGGGGAGCTATAAACTTCCCACCCTCCTTTTTCCCACAGTCCAGCTGTTCAGGATTAGATTCTCAAATAAATCTTTCAGTTCAGATCTTTAATCAGGAAACAAACTTACTCATTTGGAAAGTTCTCTAAAACAGCATTGCTTCATCTGCTCACTCCTCTCATTCTGGGGCATTCAAGGTATGTGCCAAGATGGCTCCTGCTTTGGTCTGTGCTTCAGAGCAGACTCTGTAAGCTCAATCCCCACAGCTGCCACCTGGGGAGAGCTTCCATGTCACACACTCTGCTTTCGAGACCCTTCTCCTAGGGTCTCCTAAGATCCTGGGTTCCCCTGAGACCTACAAACTGAGCAGTTCAACTCTCCTTCAGGAGCAGCTCCAAGGAGAGACTGAAAGTCCTGCGCTGAAACCCTGCCTCCCCATAGCACACACTCTTCACAGTCCAGCAAGGCCAGTCTTTAATAATGACCTCTGAAGTGGCTTCATGGCAACAGCATCTGCCATTCATAATGCTGTGCTAGAAGGCTCACTAATTCAAGCCCCTGTATTATCTGGTTGCCATGTCTGTGGGATGGAAATGGCAGGAGGTAAGAAAAATATCCAAGAGAGCTCCTAGCAACATTTGTGCCTGTAGAGTTAGACAAAAGAACCAGAAACAGTGCAGCACATAACTACATCTATTTTTAATCTCCCGCTTTATCTGATTCTTGAGTAGGTTCCAAACAAGAACATGCAGTTCCAAAATAGGCCTAATCTTTAAAAACATATTTAAGGAGGGGGGGGGGATATCCAATTTTGCCATTCAAAGTAGGAATTCTACGGAACAATAGAAGAAAGCTAGACAGCTGTTGCTACTGCCCTGAAAAAGTGCAGAGTGCTGGATCTTGTTATGGAAGCATACAATATACAATACTAAACCTTCCTGACATCCTCAGATTAAACGCATGCATTAGGTTATTCCAACTGCCAGTTAGCCTATTACTTGGTCTGAGGCCCATCTTGGTGAAGACCACTAATAACTGGCAATGATTGGGCAAGGGATACCAGTGTTCCTGGGGAGGGGAAAGTATAGTGGTGGGACCAGGCATGAATGGAGGGGAAGGGGGCAAAGAAGTAGAGGAGCTTGGCCCTCTTCCAGCCTACATTCCATCTCAAAGGTAGTAGACAGCAGGGTTAGGACAAAAGACCCCTCTCTGACATTGGTGCTGTGTAACGCCAGGTCCATAAATAATAAGACCATGGTCCTTTGGGACTTCCTGCTGGAGCAGGATGTGGACCTGGCATGCATGACCAAGACTTGGGTGCGAGACAGGGAGACAGTGGTTCTCTCCCAGTTGGCTCCTCCTGGGTTCTTGGTCCTCCACCAATCCCAGACCAAGGGGCAGGGGGGGAGGAGTGGCTCTGTTCATCAGGAATGCTTACTCCTACAGGGTGCTTCTACCACCAAAGCTTGCAGGCATAGAGTGCACTGGCATGGTATGGGAAGCTGGGGAGAGTTTGGCTATTTGGTTAGTGTACCGTCTGCCCAATGCACCAACCAATAGTCTGTCATCCCCAGTGAGGGCCATGTCAGGCTGGGCATTGGAGCACCCTAGACTGATAGTTCTGGGTGACTTCAATGTCCATGCTGACGATCTGGCTTCCACACAGGCGATGGACCTGGTGTCATCCATGCCGGTTCTAGGACTCACCCAGTGTGTAAAGGCTCCCACTCACCAGCCGGGGCACATGCTTGACCTGATCTTCATGGTGGGGGTTACAGTGGACCAGATCACAAGTGCCCCGGTCAGACCACCATGCCTTGAAGGCCCAGGTGAACGTTGCGTCCTGACCCTGTTTGGGTGGGGAGCCCATTTTAACTCGCCAGCAGAGCCAAATGGACCCAATGTGGCTTCAGATGGCTCCGCGGGATCCGATGCCCCCTGGCAGCTCATTGGATGAGCTACTGGAGGATTAGCACAGCTGACTCTCTGCAGCCATCGACGAGATCACTCCCTGATGCCCTCTGTGCCCTCGCTCTAGGCTGGCACCTTGGTTCATCCAAGAGCTGCGTCTGATGAAGTGAAGGCTTAGACGGCTAGAGAGACAGTGGTGTTGTGCCCACAATGAAGTTACAAGAGCATCTTATAGGACGTTTATGAGATCCTATGAGATGGCAGTCAAGGCCGCTAAAAGAGAGCATTATGCAGCCACAATTGCGTCTGCGAGCTCACGCCCAGCCCAATTATTTAGAATGATTTGGTCCATAACAACTCTGCCTTAGACAGGACAGGCCAGAAGGCAGGGAGAAACGGTGGCTGGTTGAGCAGGGCCTCCGCTGCTGTAAGGCTCTGTGACAGCAGGATCCCCTGATGAAAAGAGGCTCCAAACGGCTCTCCTGAGGCAAAAGGCGTCCTCTCTCCTCCACAGACAAATGGCGTTGTCTCTCCTCAGGTGAAGCTATGTTATGAGGGGAATTTTGGTGGGAGCTGCCTCTGTGGGCGTGTCTCAGGCACACCTTCTGATGGACAGTTCAGGCAACCAACTGATTTTGCCAAGCATAGAATGTTGCCATGCTTTTATATATAAGGACAGGATTATGTTGTGTTTTATGTTGAAACTGTATAGAAAAAGGTTTTTTTTAAATCCTCCCTGCTTGGGCCAGATGGCCCTCGCTGGTAACACTACCACGTGATTCCTGTCACCTGTGCAAATGGCTTGCCAGATGGCCAGGCCGCATCTCCATATACAAGACACTTTGACACCTCTGCCAAGAGAGAGCGACTTCCCGGCGCCTTCCCAAGCATGGGACGTGCTATGCCCAGTACATTAGCACATCAAAAGCATTCCCTGACATGACACATGGTCAATAGAAGAGGCTGGAGTGGGATGCCCAACTCCTAGCCAATCAAAACATAACTTGCCTGACAACGCATGGTAACCAGAGATTGGAACGCCTTCCCACTCTCTCACTATTGGGTAAATGGCCATACCTGGTGGTGACGGAGGGGAGGGGGTATATGAGCAATGATCTATATGGGAAACAGAGAGTTAGAGGAGGGTTAAGGGAATTCCCCTCTGGAAACAAAGAGTTCTTTTGGATTGACTGTTTGCTGTTAACATGGAGTGAGACTGTTAGGCAGCCAAGCTGGACTAGCTGCCCACAAAACCATGGGGTTTCTCTTCAAGATTCCCTGGTGAGACCTTGGACTATTTGCACACCAGCCTGGTAACTATGAAATACCTCTATTGTATAGTTAGAGCTGAACAAGCTATAGATATCTTTTGTTTCTTATCTTTTGCTAGTCTCATGTTATATGCATGCTTGTGCACTGAATAAAGATAATATATAATCAATATTATCTGGACCTGTTTCCTCTGCTGCAACCTGATCTCTAAGACTGAGTCTTGTGTCTAAGCCGTTCAGTTAAGGAGGCTACCATTGTGTTAATTAATTGTTTGCAGCCCTGGTGGCAGACTACTGGTAAAGCCTGGAGAGTGTACAGACATTCTCCTGGTGTTTGTTTAATTGTTCCTGAACGCTTGGTTACTCTCCCCATCCCTGGACTGGGGTGAGGGAGAGAAACCTTGACAGATACTAGGAAGAAGGCCCGCTGTGGAAATAAAGACAACGATCTCTAGAAAGAGGATCTGGGAGAGTGCCCCAGCTGTGGGCAGTCAGTGTCAATTCACAGTGGCAACCTGGGCAGGGTATAATGACAGAGTCAGCATTGTCTCCAGGGTAAACGTAGTGGGGAATCTGCCACCAGTAGGATTAGACGGTGCAGAGGTAGGTAATGTAGTGATCCTACACTGTTAAGACAACTTCAGACTCTCATTGGAGAAGGGGGCAGTGGAGAATAAGTGTGAAGCCTGATAGGTCAGGCAAGGAATTCTTAGTGAAGTAAGTCTCATAGGTCAGGTCCCTCTTTCTGTCTTTAATTTTCCTGTGCTCCACTACCAGGTCTCTCTTAGGGGTTGGTAGGCATGGGGGCGGGGGGGGGACACGCAGATCTGCCCTCACAGAGGAGGGAGAGCTTGTACCTGAATAGAACATGGTCCTAAAGGTGTCACTGGACTGTGTTGGGTTGGTAGCTATGAAAGGGGGCACGCAGATTTGCCATCACAGAGGAGGGAGAGCGTGTATCTGGAAAAACCTTGGTCTTAAAGGTGGCAGGGGACTGTCTTGGATTGCTAGTTATGGAGGGGGGGACAGAGATCTGTGAAGAAGGAAAGGAGGAGAGAGAGAGAGGAAGGAAGGAAAGGAGAGAGAAGGAAAGAAGGAGAGAGAGAGAGAGAGAGGAGGGAAGGAAAGAGGGAAGGCAAAGAGACGGGAGGAGGCTCTCTGACCTCCCGATCAAGGCTGGTCACTCCATCACCCACCCACCCCCATTAAGGCCGAAGCGGTGGCAGCCGTCAACAGCAGCAGTTACCGAGAGAGCAGAGAAGGAGGCGCGGGAAACTGTGACTGAGCGGCGGACAGCCGTGTGGAGAGATCTTTGGGAGGCATGAACAGAGTCTCCGTCCTGGGCAGACAGGGCGGAGGCTCCCAGCAGCGTTCGGTCGATGGCTGTGGACGCGCCCGAGCCAGACCGAGGTTGGAGTGGTGGGGGTGTAATCAGAGCCGGTGGCAGGGCGAAGACAGTCTGGCTTGCTGGCAAAGAAGACACCGCACACCACCCAGCCCTCCCAGCGGCTTGAGAAGCGGGGGGGGGGAGAGAGACGGCTGGCGACGTGCGGGGCACCAGGGAAGGAGAGGGAGCACACCACCTGGCCCTACCAAAAGCTTGAGAAGGGGGGAGACGGGCCGGGGACATGCGGCATGCTGGGGAAAGAGAGGCCGCACGCCCCCCCGGCTCTTGCAGTACCTGCAGAAGCCAGGGTGGGGCAAAGACAGGCTGGTGATGGGCGGCACGACAGGAGCACTTGGCTGGACCGCAGGAGAAGCAGCAACGGAGGAGGGCAAGAGCCGGGCGGCGGCGGGGAGGGCCCTGGATGGCACCCTTCCGAAGGCAAGCCGGCTGTCAGAGGGAAGGGGAGGTGGTGTAAACCACCTCTCCTTCTCTTGGCTTGCTTGGCTTCCCCACCGTCATGAGGAGGCCGAACAAGCCGGCTCATAGAGAGAAGGGGAGGCGGTGAAGTCCAGGCTGGCTCGGCTTGGAGGAAGTGACCAGGCCGCATTGAGACCAGCCGGCCTGTCCTCCTGGCTCCCCGCCGGAGTGGTTGCCAGAGCGTCCACCCCACCCGATGCCTCCCTGGAGACTGAGGGCCAGACCCTGGGCAGCAGGTCTCTGGGTGGGATTGATGCAAGGTGTTAGATCCCCAAGCATGAGAATAGATCCACGTTCAAAAGTAAAGCAAGATTTATTTCAAAGACATGGTTGATCACGAACACACAGGAATTGATTGGAATGACGTTAGTCAGCAGTACAGGTATAATAAAGGGATTTTGAACAAGGTTTGGACCAATGGTCCCACTTCCCGCTGGA
>NW_015168109.1:231519-232522 GCF_001447785.1 Gekko japonicus
GGCCTCATCCTCAGCAGAAAACTCTGATTTGTACTTCATCCCCCAATCCCCCGGCAAAGGAGAGGGGGGAGACGAAATTGGAGAAGCGGTAGGGGAGGGCAGCTTTCTGGCCTGCGCGCGCATCACCACTGCCCCGCCCAGTTGGCTGGGAGTGAAGACGGAGTCCACAATAACGTCCTGTTGGCTGTCATGTTGAGGGAGGCGTGACAGCGCGTCAGCAAGGGAATTGGAAGATCTGGGGAAATGGTGCAGAGTGAATTGGAACTTTGCAAAGAAATCAACCCAGCGCAATTGTTTGGCGTTTAGCGCGCGGGGTGATTTCAAAGTCTCTAGATTTTTGTGATCAGTCCACACTTCAAAAGGCACCCTTGCCCCCTCCAGCCAGTGACGCCACGTCGATAGGGCGAGTTTGATGGCTGACGCTTCCTTTTCCCATATAGACCAGTGTCTTTCAGCCTCTGAAAACTTTTTGGAGACGTAAGCTAAAGGGTGAAGTTTGTTGTCATCCCCCAGCTGCAATATGGCTGCCCCCATAGCCACATCAGATGCATCAGTTTGTACAACATATTTCTTAGTCTCATCAGGGTGAGCCAGGACAGGTTCAGAAGTGAACATGGACTTCAAACGGTCAAAAGCAGTCGCACATTCAGCGGACCATTTTAACGGTGCCCCTGGTTTGGTGGCATCAAACCCCTTGCCTTTGGTTTTCAGCAAATCAGTGAGTGGCAAAGCAATCTGAGCAAACCCTTTGATGAAAAATCTGTAAAAATTGGCAAATCCTAAGAAACCTTGGAGTTGACGTCGGGTTTGGGGGGGATCCCAGTCTAACACAGCTTTCACCTTATCCGGGTCCATTTCCAACCCCCCCCCCCCCGAGATCGGGAAAAAGCACATTTGGACAGCTTAGCAAACAGTTTATGCTTGTGTAACGTTTTGAGGACTTTTCGCACCAGTTTAATGTGCGAGGGGAGGTCCTGTGAGTACAGCAACACGTCATCAAGGT